>NC_044499.1:2070203-2072703 GCF_902362185.1 Chanos chanos
AATGGCCACTTCAGTAAGAGAAATGACAGGATAGCCTGTCGCCATGGCACTGCCGTAAAAGCAACTCAATCCCCCCCTGACATCACACACTCTATTCGACGTGGATCTGACATGGATTCTACTGGCTGTTCAAGATGACATCAACTTCCTCCAGTTAATCTGTCTATAAACCTAATGTTTCCACGTTACGGTTCGAGAGGGCCACTGTCATATAAGAGCGTGAGCTGAACATATGATGTCAAATTACTAAACATCAGGAAAGGAATAAGTTGGTAATATCTGCAAAACATCACCAAGGCTTTTCAGGGACACGTCATGTAAACATTATAACAGTCACTATCCAGGAGTACATCTGGCCAATGTGTGTGTGTGTGTTTGTGTGTGTGTGTGTGTGTGTGTGTGTGTGTGTGTGTGTGTGTGTGTGTGTGTGTGCGCACGTGTGTGTGGTGTTACTAACCATTGACCGTTAGCGAGACTTCTGTCTCTCCAACGCCAATCCTCGGGACAATGGCTTTACACACATATATACCAGCATCAGCCTGGCTGACCGACTTTAAATATAACTGATTATTATTACTGAGGACCTGAGAAAGAGAGAGAGAGAGAGAGAGAGAGAGAGAGCAATTAAATATTTACATCTTTTTACAGTAGACAAAAAGAGAGTGGATTGACTTAATGTGCTTAAATGATTAAAATATGAACGTGCCTCTTAGCCTGTTAGATAAAGTTGTTGCAGCTGAAAGCAGAGTGTGTAAGGTTAGTCTGTGAGGTCCAGTATTATAGTATAAAGTGGAGTGTGTGAGGTTAGTCTGTGAGGTCCAGTATTATAGTGTAGGGTGGAGTGTGTGAGGTTAGTCTGTGAGGTCCAGTATTATAGTGTAGGGTGGAGTGTGTGGGGTTAGTCTGTGAGGTCCAGTATTATAGCGTAGGGTGGAGTGTGTGAGGTTAGTCTGTGAGGTCCAGTATTATAGTGTAGGGTGGAGTGTGTGGGGTTAGTCTGTGAGGTCCAGTATTATAGTGTAGGGTGGAGTGTGTGAGGTTAGTCTGTGAGGTTCAGTATTATAGTGCAGGGTGGAGTGTGTGAGGTTAGTCTGTGAGGTTCAGTATTATAGTGTAGGGTGGAGTGTGTGAGGTTAGTCTGTGAGGTCCAGTATTATAGTGTAGGGTGGAGTGTGTGAGGTTAGTCTGTGAGGTCCAGTATTATAGTGTAGGGTGGAGTGTGTGAGGTTAGTCTGTGAGGTCCAGTATTATAGTATAAAGTGGAGTGTGTGAGGTTAGTCTGTGAGGTCCAGTATTATAGTGTAGGGTGGAGTGTGTAAGGTTAGTCTGTGAGGTCCAGTATTATAGTGTAGAGTGGAGTGTGTAAGGTTAGTCTGTGAGGTCCAGTATTATAGTGTAGGGTGGAGTGTGTGAGGTTAGTCTGTGAGGTTCAGTATTATAGTGTAGAGTGGAGTGTGTGAGGTTAGTCTGTGAGGTTCAGTATTATAGTGTAGGGTGGAGTGTGTGAGGTTAGTCTGTGAGGTCCAGTATTATAGTGTAGGGTGGAGTGTGTGAGGTTAGTCTGTGAGGTCCAGTATTATAGTGTAGGGTGGAGTGTGTGGGGTTAGTCTGTGAGGTCCAGTATTATAGTGTAGGGTGGAGTGTGTGAGGTTAGTCTGTGAGGTCCAGTATTATAGTATAAAGTGGAGTGTGTGAGGTTAGTCTGTGAGGTCCAGTATTATAGTGTAGAGTGGAGTGTGTGAGGTTAGTCTGTGAGGTCCAGTATTATAGTGTAGGGTGGAGTGTGTGAGGTTAGTCTGTGAGGTTCAGTATTATAGTGTAGGGTGGAGTGTGTGAGGTTAGTCTGTGAGGTCCAGTATTATAGTGTAGAGTGGAGTGTGTGAGGTTAGTCTGTGAGGTCCAGTATTATAGTATAAAGTGGAGTGTGTGAGGTTAGTCTGTGAGGTCCAGTATTATAGTGTAGAGTGGAGTGTGTGAGGTTAGTCTGTGAGGTCCAGTATTATAGTATAAAGTGGAGTGTGTGAGGTTAGTCTGTGAGGTCCAGTATTATAGTGTAGGGTGGAGTGTGTGAGGTTAGTCTGTGAGGTCCAGTATTATAGTATAAAGTGGAGTGTGTGAGGTTAGTCTGTGAGGTCCAGTATTATAGTATAAAGTGGAGTGTGTGAGGTTAGTCTGTGAGGTTCAGTATTATAGTGTAGGGTGGAGTGTGTGAGGTTAGTCTGTGAGGTCCAGTATTATAGTGTAGAGTGGAGTGTGTGAGGTTAGTCTGTGAGGTCCAGTATTATAGTATAAAGTGGAGTGTGTGAGGTTAGTCTGTGAGGTCCAGTATTATAGTGTAGAGTGGAGTGTGTGAGGTTAGTCTGTGAGGTCCAGTATTATAGTATAAAGTGGAGTGTGTGAGGTTAGTCTGTGAGGTCCAGTATTATAGTGTAGGGTGGAGTGTGTGAGGTTAGTCTGTGAGGTCCAGTATTATAGTATAAAGTGGAGTGTGTGAGGTTAG
>NC_044499.1:2092703-2102703 GCF_902362185.1 Chanos chanos
CACTCTCGCGCTCATTCTGACTTAGAGCGCAAAGCCTGTCCACACCAAAGAGTGATGTCATCTTGAGTCGCTGATGACATCATACTTGAATGAGCTGTTGTTTGAACTATGACATCATAATGAGAACTCTCTCACCTAGATAATGACAATAAAAACATGAGTAAAAAAACATGTTACAAAGTGACTGAACACATATGTGTACTTCGTCACACACACACACACACACAGGAAAGTCTGTCACTCCGTCCTTCACTGTAATTACGACTGTATATATATAAAAATTTAAATGTGTCTCTAGTGTGTCTGCATATTTTTACAGCAAGGTATCTATTTACGTGTAGACATACTTGTCTGGGTCTACATGTATGTCTAGTATATACGAGAGTGTGTGCATGTATGTGTGTGTGTATGTTTGTGAGTATGTTTGTGTATAAGTGTGTGTGTGTGGGGGGGGGGGGTGTTTGTGTGTGTGCGTGTATGTGTGTGTGTGTGTGTATGTGTAGTGTGTGTGTATATATATATATATATATATATGTATGCATGTATGTATGTATGTGTATATATATATATATATATATACACATATACATATATATATATGTGTGTGTGTGTGTGTGTGTGTGTGGGGGGGGGGGGGGGGGGGGGGGGGGGGTTGTGTGTGTGTGAGTGTAGTGTGTGTATGTGTGTGTGAGTGTTTGTGTGTGTGTGTGTGTGTGCGTGTGTTCGGTCGGACAGCCAGGTCACTCTATCAGCAGTACAGATGATGTCACCGCTTTAGCTGTGAGAAATGCCATGGGAGGAGCTGTCTCCTAATTGGTTAGCACACTTCCTGCACCCCTAATACTGAACGCTACACACACATACACACAGAGACAGACACACACGGAACACCACATGCACATACACACACACACACACACACACACACACACTGAACATTACACACACACACACACACACGGAACACCACATGCACATACACACACACACACACACACACACACACACACACACACACTCAACACTTCCTGTGATTGCTCAACACTAAATACACATCTGACTGAGACGGAACACTTGTTTTGATTACAATGAGTAAACATACGTTTATGAGTTTACCCCTCAGGTAAACACGGTTTCTTCATTTCTGTACACTATTACATACCGCATACTACTGGCAAGAAACGTAAGAAAAAATGAAGATGAAGATGAAGATGACGAGGATTTTGCGATAATGGGAAATGAACGAACAGTGAAAAACCTGCCCTGTGTCTGCAGACACGGGTATTGTTTTTGTCTCATAGTTGACCTTCCCTATCTCCCACCTCTGAAGTTTAACAGGACGTAGAGACTGTATTCCAGTAGAATACACACAGACGGGCCAGCCTGCCAGCTTCTCTCTGAAAACCAGTTCAACAGTTTTCATAAGGAGAGGAGACATGCATGCATTTGGCATCATGGACAATTCTCCTCTTCTCTCTTTAAGCACGTCACTAAACGAAACCACACAAGACTTTCATCTTAAAACATACTGTCCTCTGAGAACTAAGCAAAGTGCAATGCTTTCCTCCTCTCTCTCTCTCTCTCTCTCTCTCTCTCTCTCTCTCTTTCCTTTGTCATTGTTTACCTGATTCAGAATGACAGAGAGGTTAGATTGATAAATGTCAGCTCTAATTTAGACTGGCAGATTCTGTCAAATATGCAAACGCCTCATTTTACACACACACACACACACACACGCACACACACCACACAGACACGGACACTCTCTCTCTCTCTCTCTCTCTCTCTTTCACACACACACACACACACAGACGCACACACACAGACGGACACACACAGGGACACTGCATCACTCTGTCTGTTTGTCAGTTTGGGAAAGTGTGGTAGACCAGTCCACACTTTCCTGCACAATGTGAGCACAACTAGTCTCCACTGTAGACCCACACACATCACTATATTTTGCTACCTAACACTGTAGACCCACACACATCACTATATTTTACTACTTAACACTGTAGACCCACACACATCACTATATTTTAGTACCTAACACTGTAGACCCACACACATCACTATATTTTACTACCTAACACTGTAGACCCACACACATCACTATATTTTACTACTTAACACTGTAGACCCACACACATCACTATATTTTACTACCTAACACTGTAGACTCACACACATCACTATATTTTAGTACCTAACACTGTAGACCCACACACATCACTATATTTTACTACCTAACACTGTAGACCCACACACATCACTATATTTTACTACCTAACACTGTAGACTCACACACATCACTATATTTTACTACCTAACACTGTAGACCCACACACATCACTATATTTTACTACCTAACACTGTAGACCCACACACATCACTATATTTTACTACCTAACACTGTAGACCCACACACATCACTATATTTTACTACCTAACACTGTAGACCCACACACATCACTATATTTTACTACCTAACACTGTAGACCCACACACATCACTATATTTTACTACCTAACACACAGAAACATCTGTCCATTACCACTGACAAAGTCCTGTCTGACCTTTGCTCTTAGTTTACAAATGGACTTTCTGTCTCACAGACACACACACACACACACACACACACATATATATACACAGACATACACACACATACACACATACACTCACACACACACACACACACAGTTTCACTTGGCACACAACTAATAACTTGATTTTATTGTTACTTCACATGACTTCAATCCATGTAATTACTTAATTATTGTGCAGTTATTCCAAATGTACACAGCCATTTCCAATAGTGTTATTCATAAAGTAATGAGCGAGTTATTACACATTAACAATAAAAGAAAACGTTGTTACAAAATCATCGTTTTTCTATTTTTCAGTCACAAACTGAAATTCTAGATACGTCAGGACACAGAATTCCCACTGTGGCAATCCAGTCCTGGAGACAGAAACCTGTTTTAGGAAAATCTCGCAGGTGCTACGAATGGGCGAAATTCCTTTGATTTTTTTTTTCTCTTTTTTACTGTGTGGAGGTTATTCTTCAGTAATATTCTTCAATCCTAAATACTCATTATCTAGGTACTGTCACTCTCTCTCTCTCCCTCTCTCTCTCTGTATGTCTCTCTGTCTCTCACCCTCCCATGTCGGACTAAATGAAATTTGGATATTGTACCAGCCCGGGGAAACAGTGAATGTAATGAAAAAACAACAAACATTACAGTTTAATTAAAAGAAAACAGAATTCTGATCCGTGGAGTCATTCCTCCCTCCAGCATTCTTTTGTGCTCACCTCATCCTCTCATATCCTTTTATTTTACCTCAACAAACTCCGCCACCCTCCCTGCTCCCCCCTCTTCATTTCTCTATCAAACTGTTTCCCTGCATCAGCCTGACCCTGTCACTCATGTCTTTCTCTCTCTGTCTCGCTCTCGCTCTCTCTGTCTCTCTGTCTCTCTGTCTCCTCTCCCTTTCATCTTGATGGTAAAGACAGTGTCAACTTTTATCACATCGCGTCAGCGTTATAACACGCACAACTTCACAGAATAAACTACCATGAAAACCGAATTCATACAACGTGCTCACTAAATAGCCGACAAATAGGCCTAACCGTAAGAACAGACTTTCCCATTTCCCAATTGAAAATGATTAAACTGATGGCTTTGGGTGTCTGTGTCATAAAATTATCCTCGCAGTCAGGCCACTAATACAAAAATTAAAAGCACCACTGTAGTGCTGTCGTGGTAAACCCTGATAATGGAAGCTGTTGTCATGGTGATGGCTGTTAATTCCCGCTTGTTTAAGAACACCGATGCTGTGAATTGAACCGCGTGCAGTCCGCCGATTCAGAACTACGGAAACGGGCGATAGTTTCATTCAACTTCCAGCCTACCGACTGTTTGCCGCACCTGGATGAATTTCTCAGAGGCACGTCTTTCGCGGGCTAGCCTATGAGCAAAGAATACCAACAGGCACTACGAGAGACTCTGATCAGGGGAGAGAGAACATGCCACTGACAGATGTAACACAACGATAATCGGAGCTGAACAAACTGCCAAGAGATTTGGTACCGCGGTGGCAAAAGCTGATAAGCGTCGTGTAACTTATTGCCCGATATCCCTGCAATAATCTCTCGGTCTCTCACCTCAGGCTTCGTTTACACCCCAGCCGCCTTTCGCTGCGAACCGCGAATGAGCCACAATCACGCGCAACGGTTCGCTTCAGACAGCACGCGGTAGACCGTTAGATTGTGAACACCGATGCACTAACAGACATATACGTATGAACACACATACACACGAATGTTAATATTAGCTTTCTCGCCCGCCCCCCTCTCTTTCTCTCTGTGTATGTGGATAAGAGAAGGGGAGAGAGAGAGAGAGAGAGAGAGAGAGAGAGAGATTGCTCCCAACCACTGAATGATTCTGATTAATGAAGGACAAAGTCATGCCAACTCCTGATGTTGAATTCTCTCACTTTCTGACTGACTGACATCTTTTCGGCTATTAGGCTAATTGAATTAAAAAAGAAAAAAACTACTGAAACACACTGGTCTGAAAACTACCGATGCTGTAGAACTGCGAAGCCGCGTACAAACACACACACACACACACACACACACACACGAATGATAAAATTGATAGACATATTGGCACACCCTTAAACTTCAATTGCAATGGGTCTCTACAGAAAATCGGGTTTCACTTGGACAGAGGAGATTAGTGAACGGCACGGAACCGCTTTCTGTGAATCTTACCTCTGTGAAAAGTGATAGCCAAAGTTAATATCCAAATCCACGCCATCACTCAATCCCGCTGCATTTAAATCCCTGCGCCTGGGAAGGTCCGTGCTGCCGCGTCTCTCTAAAGACACCATCAAATCCTCATTTTAAGACTTGGTTTGCCGACAGTAGGAATGTGTAATCCTTTAAAACGATAATAAACCTCGTGAAATTTCGTCCATCCGCGTTTCCTCCTTTATCTCGAGGTATGTTTTAAAATGAACTCCTAGCCTACTTTTTTCGTCTGTCTCTCTCTCTCTTCGTCTGCTGCTCCGTTACGAGTGTGGTGCAAGAGGTGGCGTTAGGTTTTCTCATTAACCACAAAATTCCGTCTCTCTCTCTCTCTCTCTCTCCCTGTCTCTCTCTCTCTCTCATCTCTGCCTTGCATTCATGCGGAGGGTAGCAGCGCTCGCTTACACTCGGCGGTTTTGCGCGGTATTGCGTGTTGTAGAGGCGACTCTTCCTTCTTTGTATTGCTCGTCCTTTGATGCTTTTCAATGTCAGAGAAATGATGTGACTGTCAGTGATGCCTAATAATTTACGGATTTTCACAATTTACATTTGACATCATTTCAGTATGCTCTGCGCTCGCCAGTTTGAGTCGTGGATTTTCTTCAGAGAAACGGCCGGAGTTCAACGAATACCAATGTCATTTCCCCCTCTTATTCTACACTTTGAAACTTGACACCCAGATATTAGCTGATCGGCTTTTCAATAGCTATCTGCGAGGTTGTTATTTATATATTTATATATTTATTTATTTAGTCTTCTGGGAACTAGACAGACACGTTTTAATTCATTTTTAAAGAAAAAGTGTGTGTGTGTGTGTGTGTGTGTGTGTATTGAGGGGGGCACACACACACATAATGAGCGCATGTATTTGTGTGCGTGACTGTTTACCAGATTTAGCCAATTGTCACAATTAGTAAGCGATAATAATAATAATAACAATAAACACAGTAATAAAGATAACCCAAATGCATTTTTATTTTTTGAAGTTAACATCTGAACTCAGAGTTTAGTAACAAACAAAACAAAATTACTAATACTGTCTAAAACAGACCATCAAACAAACGCAACTCACAAACAGACGAACGGACGGTCCGCTTCCAGGACATCATCAGCCAGAATACAAAAAAAAAAACAAAAAAACAAAAAATCCACATACATGACAGCACTGGATCCATATGATAGGAACATTTATTCATAGGGAAGACTTATCATTCATCAAATCATAAGTAGAACGCTGAGGTTGACAGGGGTCAAATGTAAAACAATAATACTTGCAAATGTAGTCACGTATAGTGTTTCCAGCGTCTGTTTGAAGTTGATCAACGTGTTAGCGCCCCACATGCAATCACACACAGGTACACATACACATACACACACTCACACACACTGTTTTCGGAGTTTTGTGTGTGTGTGTGTGTATGTGTGTGAATGTGTGTAATTATGAGTACTCACACAGGTGTGTGTGTGTGTGTGTGTGCGATCGAAAGAGAAGACGGTAAAAGGCAACACTATAGACATCAAATTATAGAAAAATGGCAAATCATTAAAGAAATAAGACATCGAAAACTAACTACGCTCTCGCCTTCATCTAGACGATCTGAATCATAATTTCAAACAAAGGTAACTGTAACCAAAAGGAGGCTCGTCTACGAAAAAAAAAAAAATACATATAATTTAAAATGAGATTGTTCAATGAAACCACCACCAGGATAAGATGTTCTGGAAGTTCTACAGAGAGAAGGTAGAGGGAGAGAAAGGGAGAGAGTGTGTGTGTTGTGTGTGTGTGTGTGTGTGTGTGTATGGGTGGGGGGGGGGGGGGGGGGGGCATAGACACTAAGAGATAAGAAAGTCTTATTCCGCCCTCTTGTGGTGAAGACTGTAACTGTAACAAAGAGGCGTGGCTAAATACTAACCACGCACACGCTCCCATTGGTCAGCTCCATGCAGTCGCTTAACCAATCGCCTGTAGCTTCTTACCAATCCCTGTATGTCTACCATGTGCATATTTATTGCTGTTGAGTAAGCCACACTGCTGAAACCTGGGTTATTAAAACCCAACTCTTTCTATGGACATTTGCCACAGGTATCACCGAAATAAAATAACACTGGAACATTTCATTTTCTTCTCTATTATTCCAGAATTCTCATTTGACTGATGGTGATTTTGCAAAGTGGATCAGCTGACTGTAAATTCACTAGTCTGGTGTATAAATGCTAGTCTGGGAACATCCCAAAGGAAACTGACGTTGACTCTGAGTTCACCACAGAGAGACAGCTGTCAGGAGCACACAGAGACAGAGACAGATGATAATCTGACCATCAGACTTTGTGCAGCAAAGCAAATTCTGTGGAGTCCTAACGTGAAAATCTAACTACAGTGTTTGTTTGTTTGTTTTCATGGGCGAGAACGGACTGAGAGGACATGTAGAGAGAGGACAGAGGGAGAATAAAGAGAGAGGGAGAGAGAGCAAAACGGATACAGAGAGCAGGGGGGGTTGGGGGGGGGGGGGTCAAGTGAATATAGAGGAATGCAAGGAATGAACTGACAACAGAAAGGTGTGTGAAGGGAGACAGACTGACAAGCAGGGGAGGGGACATAGAGGAAGGAGGGAGAGAGAGAGAGAGAGAGAAAGAGAGAGAGAGCGAGAGAGAGAGAGAGAGAGAGAGAGATGAGTGGGGAGGTGGTGTAGGTGAGGGCAGATGTTTGGTATGCTCTGTATGAAGCTCTGAGCTGTAAGGAAACAGCATTACCCTGCTTTACTGAGTGACATCATCACTCCTTAAAAGGCTCTGTGACACAACACAGTGATGTCATCCAATATTACACTGTGAGTCACAGAATATGTCTACGCCCCCAAAATGGCCACTTCTCTTATATGTCATTCAGCTGCAAGAAATGTTGCAACTTTGCTGTCGGGAACAGAGAAGGCTGGGTTATAATAATAATAATAATAATAATAATAATAATAATAATAATAATAATAATAATAATAATAATAACTTGAGTGCGTCTCTCTTTCCTCTGTGACCAACAGACTCTGTAAACTGTAACACTAACAGGAAGAGCAGAAACTAAAGTGGAGGAGAACAGAAGATATACAAATATTTGCAGTACTGAAGGTTTTTCATAGCAACATCATTATTATTGTTTTTTTTTTTTTTCTCGAAGATATTGATATTGTTTTCAACTCAGCTTTTTCACGCATGTAATAAAAACAGGCAGGATTAGGAGAGTATATACCGCAATATCAGACAGCAAGATACTGAGAGAGAGAGAGAGAGAGAGAGAGAGAGAGTGAGAGAGAGAGAGAGAGTAGTGTATTTACAGCACACCAAACCTTTTTTCTGTCAAGTAAAAACGATGCTATATAATCATATGTATATTTATATATATATATATATATATATATTTATATATTTATACTGGGGGACCCACACGATGAATTTGCACTGGGTGCTGTTTTTGCATGGTTCAGCTGCATGTGTAAGTGTGTGTGTGTATGTGTGTGTGTGTGTGAGAGAGAGAGAGAGAGAGAGAGAGAGCGAAATGCGATGACTATTGTCATGTCAGAGAATGAAGCCTAGCAGTGTTTCATTCAGGAAGCATCCTTGTAATGTTGTCATAAGGTTGTCATAATGTTGTCATAAGGTTGTGGTAATGTTGTCGTAATGTTGTCTGGTGTGTAGCTGAGTGAAAATGTGTATGTATGTCCATGTTTGTGTTGCGTGTCGAGGTTTTCGTGGTGTTTGAGAATGAGAGAAAGTGAGTCTCTCTCTCTCTCTGCATGTACGTGTGTTTGTAGGTACACGCATGGTTACAAAACAGAACTTGGGAGAAGCCTCAGAGCCAGTGTATTGCCATTCTGTTCCTCTTTGCAAACTCTGTGTGTGTGTGTGTGTGTGTGTGTGTGTGTGTGCACGCGCATGCGCACACGCTTACAGGAGAGGAAATGAGAACGTGTCAGTGCTAAAAATTCTCTTTTCTGTTCTGTTCTGTTCTGTTCTGTTCTGTCAGTTTTACCAACCTTCACCTGTTCCTATTTCTCATTTTCCTTTTTTTTTTTCCTTTCTGCCCCCCCTCCCCCTCTCCCCCCAGTGGCCATGTGGAGAACTGCAGCGAGCGAGTGAAGACAGGGGGATGTTCCTGTGTGGGGCTTTTAGATGAAGTACTCCTTCTTGTCCTCCGCTCCAGAGTGACCTCCCTCTGCGTTAATGATGGCAGTGTCCGCATCAGGAGCATCATCTGAGCCTTTGGCCTCGTGAGTCAGATACGTCCCTAAACACACACACACACACAGACATACACACACACACACACACAGACACACACGCACACACACACACAAAAAAAACAACAACAACATGAGTGTGTGTGTCTGTGTGCATGCATGTGTGTGTGTCTGTGTGTGTGTGTATTAGGGTTGTCCCGAATACCATTTTTTGGGCTCCAGAGCTTCAGTGGTTCACTGGCTATCTAGCTGGTCACTTTAATTTCTCTTTCTTATTGGTGGAGATTATTAGGTTATCAGAGCCATTTGTCCTAAAGCCTAAATGCTACACATCCTCTCCTTTCCAACCTGTCTCTGTCGCCTGACACCGCTTCGATCTACATCATGTTTATAAGAGAACATCAGTCATAAAAACAATGTTTTTGACAGGTCGTCCATTTTTTTTGTAAAAGCTGCTTCTTTATTTGTGCTAGATTTCCAGCCACGAACTCGAATGCGCGACAAATTGTAATTACGATTTCCGAACTCGGAAGTAGGATCTTACCACCAGCCCCTTGAAGGCAGCATGTATTTCCACATATAACGGTGCAATTAAAAATGATAAATATAGTACAAGAATGTGCTGACAACATGTATTTAGCAGTTTAAATTTACTGATAGCCTACATTCAGCAAACAAAAAGACCCAAAACAAAACAAAGCCCAAAAAAAGAAAACGATTTACAAATGCCAAAACTGAAAACCAAATACCCGCCCAACAAATGAATATCCGAACAGTCAAACATTCGGGTCCCGCCCCTAAGTCTGTAAATACGTGTATGTGTGTACCTTTGTGTCTGATGAGATATCTGCCGAGGACGATGAGGAGGCAGAGCATGATGAAGACGATGACAGCCACCACTCCACCAATCACAGCGTGGTCTACTCCTGAGGAGGTGGGCATTGCCGTGGGGTCT
>NC_044499.1:2115203-2120203 GCF_902362185.1 Chanos chanos
TGTGAGGGCAGGGTGAACGGCTGTCTGTGCTCTAGGCAAAGTCTGATCCACTTTAACCATCAGCTAATGTAAAACTGCGAAGATCAATGCCCTTCTGTTCATATGCAGTCCCTGCCTGAATCCTTTCATCACTAAACGCAGAAGTTTGTGTCTGTTCACACTTCCATGGCTCTTTCTCCACTTGTTTAGCCTGTTATACATTGATCTGAGCCCTGTTTTCCTTTATGTGGTGAAGGATGAATGTTCTAGGTCTACACTTCTCACTGCCAACCTAATTGGCCATAGAATGGAAGTCGCCTTTTTAGGCTGGTGCTATGCGACTTCTGACTTTTCCCTCTTTTTTTTTTTCATTTCCCCTGACACAGAGCAGTCCTGTCTTCGTGGCCGGTCCGAAAAACTATTCCAACCAATTAACGGCACACACAACGGAGCGTGACATGTACTGCGGCAGATGTACTCTCGCAGTGACACACAACATTCCAGCTTTAACAAGGCCCTGTCTATGTACACTATCGGAAAAGTTTTGTTTTGTTTTGTTTGTATACACACATTAAACTGAGTCAACCCGATTAGAGCCAACCGTCGACTCCTCCCTTTTCATCTCTCCTGAATGTTGTTGTTTTTTTTTTTTGTTTTTTCCCAGGAAATGGAAAAAATCTTTGCGTTCCCCGCATCAAATCTTTCTCTCCCTGTCACTGTCACTCCATTTACGATCCATTCAGTGTCATATGCCGTCTAACCTTCCCTGCCCGTCTAACCCTCCCTGCCCGTCTAACCCTCCCTGCCCAGTCTAACCTTCCCTGCCCGTCTAACATTCCCTGCCCGTCTAACTTTCCCTGCCCAGTCTAACATTCCCTGCCCAGTCTAACCCTCCCTGCCCAGTCTAACATTCCCTGCCCGTCTAACCTTCCCTGCCCAGTCTAACCCTCCCTGCCCAGTCTAACCCTCCCTGCCCGTCTAACCTTCCCTGCCCAGTCTAACCTTCCCTGCCCGTCTAACCTTCCCTGCCCAGTCTAACATTCCCTGCTCAGTCTAACCCTCCCTGCCCAGTCTAACATTCCCTGCCCGTCTAACCTTCCCTGCCCAGTCTAACCCTCCCTGCCCAGTCTAACCCTCCCTGCCCGTCTAACCTTCCCTGCCCAGTCTAACCTTCCCTGCCCGTCTAACCCTCCCTGCCCAGTCTAACCCTCCCTGCCCGTCTAACCCTCCCTGCCCAGTCCATCACAGTTCCTCAATGAGTCACGTCGTACAGTTTATCTAAAGCGCCTCATGAAAGGAGGGGGCCGGTTCTACGTAGGATGTGAGGAGTTTTATTTTATTTTGCTATATTTATATATATATTTGCTATAATGGATTTTAACTAGTTGATTTAAAAAGCTGCGCTGGTTAACTGTAGGCCATCGATCATTCATATCTACTTTTACTGACCGTTTTCCCATCAAACACCTGGAGTATTACAGAATGAGGTCACTACGGTGGTAATCTAGGCAACATGCGTATGAGGTGCTAGCAGATACATCACAGAAAATGCAATTCTCCTCAAAACCTGTCAGTGCCTCATTCGGATGTTTACAGAGACTTAGATATCTTCCCATCTAATTACGCCTCTCTTAGGCTGGTCTCTGGATTCTGAATGATCCAAAATAATCCCCGTAAAACGAATGAAGCACCGTCCTTTGTTTGTTTGGTTGGTTGGCTTTTTAACACTAAATGTGTGGCAAGTCCTCTCTGTTCTTTCCTTTAGGTGAGGCAGTTAATATTAGCGCCAGTGCTAGCATTAGCTTTCTCCACTTCGCTCGTTCTGGTCCTCTGAGAAACTAAGCATGCTAATATTAGCACCAACCCTGGTAATTAAAGCTGTCCTCAGCTAGTTGTTAGCGATTCTGATTTCACTCTGCACACAAAAAACTAAAGCCAATAGCTTCTGTTGTTTGGGATAGTCCAGAGCAGCTGGTTTGTGTGTGTGTGTGTGTGTGTGTGTGAGTGCGTGTGTGCGCGCGTGTGTGCATGTGCGTATACATGCTTGCGTGTGTGCGTGTGTGTGTGCGCACATGCTTGTGTGCGTGTGCGTGCGTGTGTGTGAGTGCGTGTGTGTGTGCGTGTGTGCGCGCGCGTGTGCGTGTGTGTATACATGCTTGCTTGTGAGTGCGCATGTGAATGTCTGTGTGTGTGTGTGTGTGTGTGTACATGCTTGCGTGCGTGCGTATACTTGCGTGCGCGTGTGTGTGCATGTGAGTGCGCGTGTGTCCACGTGTGCGTGCGTGTGCGTGCGTGTGTGTGCATGTGAGTGCGCGTGTGTCCGCGTGTGCGTGCATGTGCGTGTGTGTGTGTGCATGTGTTAAACACAGAAAGCTGAGTTTCTCTTCTGTCCTTTGCTGTCTTTATTTAAATACACTCTTATAAATAGACCAAGCGCTACCGAGCTGTGAGTGGAGAGGAGCACACTCTCTCTTCAAGTTCTTCACACCACATCTGCTTGAGTTTCTGTGTGTGTGTGTGTGTGTGTGTGTGTGGGTATGAGAGAGAGAGTGTGTGTGTGTGTGTGTGTGTGTGTGTGTGTGTGTGCGCGTCATGTGCGTTTTCTCCACATTTAGGTTGTTAGAATGGAGGCAGCTTGTTAGAATGAAAGGCAAGAGAAAATGTTTTTGCGTGATTGTGTGCATGTGTGAGAAAGAGAGAAATCTTTGAGGACCTGGCTAAGATGAAGTGAAGAGAGGAAGGGAGAGCGGGAAAAGGGGGTTTTGGATGACATTTAAATGACATTACAGTCCACTTGCAGTCCATCTAATGTAGATATACTCTACACTTTCAGAATCAAAGATCAATACACTAAACGTGCATGGCCGGCTAGTGTCGGTGCTAGCAGCAGAGCTAGCCTCACGCCTGACCTGAGACCAAAATCAGCGCCAGTCATACCAGTTACTCTCTCTCTCCCTCTCTCTCTCCCTCTTTCTGTATTTAAGTGTATTGGGTGTGTGTGTTTGTATATATGATGCCCAGTGTTGAGTGCTGATTGGTAACCACTTAAACATTCGGTTAGCGGCCATTAGCTAAGTGCCAGGCCTGGGACATAAACAGGCCGCATTAGCCCCCTGAGGGAAAGCACTCGGCCAGTGAGTGAGCGTTTGAACTCTGAAAACCACAATGACAATTAATACTGCCAACACTTGAGCTAAACATCATTGAAGCTTACTGTTGTTTAACTGCATGTGGGCCAAGTGTGTGTGTGTGTGTGTGTGTGTGTGTGTGTCTGTTTTAAAGGTTAGTTGTTTGTTTGTTCTTTAGCCATGTTCATGTCTTCATTATCAGTGTTTCATTGAGCTGTTACTGGAATCATTTATGTTTCACATCAGACAACAGTTGTCATTTTTCAGAACCCCTCTATCTGAGGCTGGGTGTTAAGAGGACGCAGATGAGAGGACATGCTACCTGGGGTTGTTTTGGTTTTTGTGTGATAATTCTGTAATTATTGTTTATTGTGGGTGTGTGTGTGTGCGTGCGTGTGTGTGTGTGTGTGTGTGTGTGAGTGTGTGTGTGTGACTATTTGCTATGAAGAACAAGACAGCATATGGAGGCTATAGGTTAATGAACTAGGCCTTAGGCTAGACCAGAGCATAGGGAATATGAAGACACACACACATACATACAGGCACATGCACACACGCACACACTTGCACACACACGTACAGAGAGAGAGAGGGAGAGAGAGAGAGAGCTGAGAAGGTGAAAAGCACTGGTGTATTTAAAGTCATACAGTTTTAAGCCTACTGACTCAACCGTGTGAGAGAGACCAGGACAAAAAGAAAGAGTGAGTAAAAAGAGTGGATAAAGAAAAGACAGATCAAGTTTTACTGCTTTTTATATTTCAACAATAAACTGTTTCCCACCGCAGGTCCACCGCTGTCTTTAAGAAAGAACAGAGTAAGAGAGATGGAACATAAAATGAGAGATAGAAAGGACTGAAAGAGAGAGAGAACTGTGGAGGTTGAAGGTGAAGCGAAAGAGGGAAAAAAAAGAAAAATATGAATTGGTGTTTTACATTATGTTTACTGACGGACCTGGAAAAGAAGAGAGAGAGGGGGAGAGAGAGAGAGAGAGAGAGAGAGAGAGAGAGAGTTGGTTTGGTGATAACACACTGAAACATAATAAATACTGTCCCCAAAAACAGACAGTGAAAAATCATCCCTTCATCTCTCTCCTCTTTCAGCCTTTCTCTCCATCTGTCTCCTGCCCTTCTCTTTTTTCTCACCTCCTCCCTCCATCTGTCCTTCACTCCCCATAATTTCCCTCAAGTCCTTTTTCACCTCTCCGCCCTTCTGCTAACCCCTCTCTCTCTCTCCCTCTCTCTCTCTCCCTCTCTCTCTCTCTCTCCCTCTCCCTCTCTCTCTCTCTCTCCCCCTATCTCTCTCTCTCCCTCACACACACACACATACATATGTGTGTGTATGTATGTATATATATATGTATATATATATATATATATATGTGTGTGTGTGTGTGTGTGTGTGTATATATGTATGTGTGTGTGTGTGTATATATATATATATATATAGGACCCAAAACTAAACACATGAGTGTCAGTGACTGTGTTTTTGTGTGCATGTGTGTGTGGTTTGATCTTTGTTGTGTTGACAAGTTGGTTACATGGCCATGTTAAGAGGCTGTGCAGGGTGTTGGCATGTTGAGTATTTGGCTGTGTTCAGAGACTATGTTAGGTATTCAGTGTTGGGTATTTTGCCTTGTTAAGAGGTTGTGTTAAGTATTAAAACATAAACTGTAATCCACTTATCAGTCTGTTGAAAATGATTCTTTAATCAGTTATGATTTAATGTGCCCTTCATTCTCCATGTTTTAATTTAAATCACGCTTATCAACATACAAACAAACAAATAAACACATAAATGAATGAATGAATTAATGGTATGGTTCTATATTGGACTAATGTATGTATTATGAATGTATGAATGAATGAGTGAATGAATAGTTCTGTAATAGAGATG
>NC_044499.1:2130203-2157703 GCF_902362185.1 Chanos chanos
GCACTGTGATGTCGTAAGCAGATGGATGGAGTGTCTAGTGACAGCCCCTCCTCCCTACCTCACAGAGGCACACTAACTTTAATGAGACAGCCAATCAAGACCTGAGTCACCTTATGAGGAACGTGTATGATTGGCTATTGGCTATGGCTATGGCTTCTGCTACAGTTACCACGGCTAAGCGACAGGACAGTATCACACACACACACACACACACACACACACACACATACACACACACATACACAGAGCGCGGTTCCATGTTTAAAGGACTCTTCAGGACTGAGACGTCTGTGTGATCTCTTGATTTATTAAAAACGGATGGGGCAGAGGGCGCAGTGTGTTGGTGAGAATTGATCCGTGTCATTTAGCAGTCATGAGGGTTCTGGTGCCTGGCGCTGCCATGCCAGCTGGGCCTGTGAAACCGGATTCTGCCCACTAAAGAAGACATGCCCTGGGAGAAACACTTGTGTCAGACTCTGCCATACCCGTCTCTGGATGTCTCACACTGGGAAGGGATCAATTAGTTCCCCTCTTCTAGAATACTCCTTAGTCAGAGAGCTAAAAATAAAAAATAAACGTCCTCACCACTGCAGCTTAAACTTTGCAGTATCAACACAAATCAAAAGAAAGAAAGAAAGAAAGAAAGAAAGGAAAAAAACACGAAGTAAAGAACCAGAACCGTAGCTAAACACTCTGCCAGGGATGGTGTGTAGTACTGCTTTATAAACACCACTGTCCTGTGTTTAGTACCGCTTTATAAACATCACTGTCCTGTGTGTAGTACCACTTTATAAACATCACTGTCCTGTGTGTAGTACTGCTTTATAAACATATCTGTCCTGTGTTTAGTACCACTTTATAAACATCACTGTCCTGTCTGTAGTACTGCTTTATAAACACCACTGTCCTGTGTTTAGTACCGCTTTATAAACATCACTGTCCTGTGTGTAGTACCACTTTATAAACATCACTGTCCTGTGTGTAGTACCACTTTATACACGTCACTGTCCTGTGTGTAGTATCGCTTTATACACATCACTGTCCTGTGTGTAGTACTGCTGTATAAACGTCACTGTCCTGTGTGTAGTACCACTTTATACACGTCACTGTCCTGTGTGTAGTATCGCTTTATACACATCACTGTCCTGTGTGTAGTACCGCTGTATAAACATCACTGTCCTGTGTGTAGTACTGCTTTATAAACATCACTGTCCTGTGTGTAGTACTGCTTTATAAACATCACTGTCCTGTGTGTAGTACTGCTTTATAAACATCACTGTCCTGTGTGTAGTACCGCTTTATACACGTCACTGTCCTGTGTGTAGTACTGCTTTATAAACATATCTGCCCTGTGTGTAGTACCGCTTTATAAACATCACTGTCCTGTGTGTAGTACCGCTTTATAAACATCACTGTCCTGTGTGTAGTACCACTTTATACACGTCACTGTCCTGTGTGTAGTATCGCTTTATACACATCACTGTCCTGTGTGTAGTACCGCTGTATAAACATCACTGTCCTGTGTGTAGTACTGCTTTATAAACATCACTGTCCTGTGTGTAGTACTGCTTTATAAACATCACTGTCCTGTGTTTAGTACCACTTTATAAACATCACTGTCCTGTGTGTAGTACTGCTTTATAAACATGACTGTCCTGTGTGTAGTACCGCTTTATAAACATCACTGTCCTGTGTGTAGTACCACTTTATACACGTCACTGTCCTGTGTGTAGAACTGCTTTATACACGTCACTGTCCTGTGTGTAGTACTGCTTTATAAACATCACTGTCCTGTGTGTAGTACTGCTTTATAAACATCACTGTCCTGTGTGTAGTACTGCTGTATAAACATCACTGTCCTGTGTGTAGTACTGCTTTATAAACATCACTGTCCTGTGTGTAGTACCACTTTATACACATCACTGTCCTGTGTGTAGTACTGCTTTATAAACATCACTGTCCTGTGCTTAGTACCGCTTTATAAACATCACTGTCCTGTGTGTAGTACCACTTTATACACGTCACTGTCCTGTGTGTAGTACTGCTTTATAAACATCACTGTCCTGTGTGTAGTACTGCTTTATAAACATCACTGTCCTGTGTGTAGTACCGCTTTATAAACATCACTGTCCTGTGTGTAGTACTGCTTTATAAACATCACTGTCCTGTGTGTAGTACCACTTTATACACGTCACTGTCCTGTGTGTAGTACTGCTTTATAAACATCACTGTCCTGTGTGTAGTACTGCTTTATAAACATCACTGTCCTGTGTGTAGTACTGCTTTATAAACATCACTGTCCTGTGTGTAGTACTGCTGTATAAACATCACTGTCCTGTGTGTAGTACCGCTTTATAAACATCACTGTCCTGTGTGTAGTACCGCTTTATAAACATAAATGTCCTGTGTGTTGTACTGCTTTATAAACATCACTGTCCTGTGTGTAGTACCACTTTATACACGTCACTGTCCTGTGTGTAGTACTGCTTTATAAACATCACTGTCCTGTGTGTAGTACTGCTTTATAAACATCACTGTCCTGTGTGTAGTACTGCTTTATAAACATCACTGTCCTGTGTGTAGTGCCACTTTATAAACATCTCTGTCTTGGAGACACACTGAAGTCAACAGTTTTACTCCAGTCCTTCACTGGCAATTTACACTTTACGATTTGCATTTTGGTATTTCACTTTAAACCAACGCAACTCACAATTAGTGCATCAGTCAGGTTTAGCTAACTACCTCATAAGCAAAAGATCGCAGTAAGAATGCAAATTATGCACCAAGTAAAGATACTTGGTGCATAATTGGACTGGAACTTCCACACTTGGAATGCACCGAGTAAAGATACATAGGCTGGCAGAATCAGGTGTGTTAGTGCAGGTGTGTTAGGGCTACATTGGAACAGAACCCTGCTGTGTTCAGAGAGGCCCCAAGATGAGAAGGTCGGAAAGTAAGAGTGAGTCACTTCATGCTGCAGTGGGTTTGATGTGATCTGCTTTCGATTGAGGATGTCTGCTCCGGGCTGATCTAATTTGAGTTGGATAATGTATGTCTGGTTCTGTCTGTGTTTGAACTGACAGGTTCTGACGTAATCTGGATTAAATTTTTTTTTTTTTGAGTGCTGTTATTGATACACTATTGTTAAGCTTGTAGCATTGATGCATCCATTAGCTGCTGGATTATGGTGGGGATTATCTCTGCTCCGTTTGTGATGGTGTCTGGGTGTGAACACGGCCTGGCACTGGTTGTCACGGGTAGACAGACTTACCCCCCTTGTAAGAGTCAAACTCTTCTAAGACCGTGTTACATTCCTAATCTAACAAACGTAAGCCGTGCATTTAGGGCTTCCTCAGGCCTGCGGAGGAGCTGAGTCAGGTGTGTGTGTGTGTGTGTGTGTGCGTATGTGCGTGCGTGTGAATAGACCTCGGCCACAGGGCTGTCGACACAGGGCCTCTGCTGGAGCATCGCTTCGCATCACAAGCTCCACTTTTAAGTTGAAAACTTCGTTCTCTTGGAAAATTGCAGGGAAACATTTAAAACTGGGACAATTCGTTTCTATGTGTGCCTTTAGAAATGAGATCAGTGAATTCTGAGAACAGTGAACGTTTTATGTTTTGAATGCCTATAAGGATGAAGGCTGCGCATTGGCTTTTGAGCAAACTCGTCAATTTTGAACCTCCTAATTTGCATATGCACATTGAATATTCTCACTGTCCTGTTTTTCTGTTTGTTTACTGTTCCCTCTTTACTTCCATTCTTTGCCTCAGCCTTCTTGGTCAAGAGTCCCTCGAAAAAAAAAAAAAAGGAAAAAGAATTGTAGTGTGACCAGACTGATTACATAAAGGTTAAACAAAGCAAAATGAATAAAACACGGGATTAGTTATGGTAAGACAGGCCATGTCAAGACATTTAATGAAGTAAACTCTGATAATTCAGGAGTAGATTAATAATTAAGTCTTAATCTTCAGCATTAACAGGGGCCATGTTAAGCTATAGGATGATACATTGTTAAATCAGTGTGGTTTACCCTGTGTAAAGATTCTGTTGGGGGGGGCACGCAGGGTGGGGTGGGGGGCATGGGTTTATGAATCTGGGGGTACAATCTGGCATTTGACCGAGAAAAACTTTCCATGTTGTCCAGCTGTCTGCATCTGTTCGTATTGTTTTCTGAAGCTGACTGAGATTCCATAGAGAGAAAAAAAAAAACAGGACTGGTTGTGATGTCATTTCCAGCAGAGCTAAAGACAAGGGACTGATTGTCGAGATGCTACGCTCAAAAAAAAAAGGAAAAGAAAAGAAAAGAAAAGAAAAGAAAAACGCAATCCTCTGAGTTCAAATACCTTGGATTAGGCAAGGGATACCAGGAGTTTCTAGACCACACCAAACAAGTTCCACTTCATGAGGCCGCAGCGTTTAATCTGAGGAGCTTCAAAACGAACAGTACCTCCCCTATCAGCCAGCTGTATACAAAACATTCCTAAATCATTCCTCTTATCAACTAATGAACCAGTATGGTCTGAGCATCTACGTTTATCTCTTCTGCCCCCTCCATCCATCCATCCAGTTTCTTTTCTGTGCTCGGTTAAAGAGCTCTTCCGCTGTGGATGATTACTTCTATATCATTTCATGTTGTTAAACAGTGACTTTCTTTTCATTTGAGGCCATATCACAATCTCTCTGTCATAGTAAACAAATGGAGCTGTTAACATGAGGTCTGCTGGCCAAGACGATCCTCATTTCCTTTCTGCTAATGACCAGGCCTGTGCAAATGCTGCTGATTTTTTATTACTGTCAAAGAAGCCAGCAAACATTTCTCAAAAAACGATGAGTCAGACACCAGTAGGCAAGATGACTGACAATGTTTAAGCCTCTCTCTCTTTCTCTCTCTCTCTCTCTTTCTCTCTCTCTCTCTCTCCTTCCAGCTTCTCTGTTCTTCTGAGAAGCATTCCTAGGGTTCAAATCTGGCAGCCAGCATGGAGAGAGAAAGAGAGAGAGAAAGAAAGAGAGAGGATATGTACAATAAATAGCCATGAGGGAAGAGAGAGAGAGAGAGAGAGAGAGAAAGAGAGAGAGAGTGAGAGAGAGAGAGAGAGCAGACTCATTTGAAACAAAGCCAGCTCCAATCAGTCCTGTGATCCTGAGTGAACGACTGGCACTAAAACGCAGCATAGCCCTCCTGCCTCTAAATCTCTTCGCATTAATGATTGGCTAGCCGTCGCTAAATCTCGCGTCATTATTGGCCACAGCTGGCAGCGGCTGCCATCTCTCAGTCAAAGCCAGCCGCGCATTACGCTGAGGTAAACAAACTACACGCAAGCCTCGCCAAAAGACCACAACACCCAGAGGGCCCAGCAGGAGGAAAAACACAGCCCCAAGGCAACGCTGCACGCTGCTTTGGGCTGACCTCGCTGCCAAGTGGCTAATTGGAAACCTATTCCTCCCACACTGAAACCTCCCATTCATTCCACTGCACTCAAACGCTGAACTATTGAACCACTAAACCATGTTATTGATTACTCCACGCTGCTCCAATGCCCCCTGCATAGTACGTGGAGGTAAAATAGCAAACCTATGCATCTGTACTGCATGCTCCGAGAGGTTTCTAGAAACCCAGAGCCGGCCGAGGTGTTTGCTTTGATTTAAAGAGATGTGCCCTACACACGGAGAAACCGTTGATGTGATCGCAGGGCACTGGACCGGAGTAAAGGGGCGCTTTGACCGACAGTGAGGCGAAATTTCTCTTCGCTTTCCTCGCGCTGGTTTGATCGCTCGCCCGACAAAACCGAGCGACTGAATTTCGCGTTACGTCACGGCAAGCGTTTTTGATTACACCAATCGGATTACACACGACCGAAGACGCTTCCAGGAAGGCCACGTGGCCTCTAGCCCTACTGGAGGGGGATTGGCTTTTGCCAGGCGAAATTTTTTGCTCGAGTTGAACATTTTTTAACACAAGCAAACGCTCATTTCGACCATTTTGTGTCGCTTGCGGTTTCACCGTGATTAACTCCACCCATTCACGTCCTACCACTGACTTTTCATGTATTCGTGGGTCTCGAAAAGTTCACGTCACGTTCGGTTAAAACACAGCTTTATGAATTTCGGGGTAGAATCTGGCATTTGACGGAGAAAAACTTTCCATGTTGTCCAGCTGTCTGCGTCTGTTCTCATTGTTTTCTGAAGGATTGCAACAGCTGACGGAGATTCCATAGAGAAAAAAAAAAAAAAAAAACAGAAATGGTTGTGATGTCATTTCCAGCAGAGCTAAAGATGAGGGGCTGGATTTTCACAAGAAGAAGAAGAAGAAGAAAAAAAAAAAAACTTCTCGTACCGTTTGGCGAGATGCCACAGTCGGGGAAAAAAAAAAGAAAAAAAAACGTAATACTTTAAGTTCTCAAATACACATACAGAACGAGAGACAGAGAAAGCCAAGGAGGAGGATTAAGTGGTATTGGAGGACAAGAGAAGAGAAGAGAGGAGGAAAATAACAAAGTAAAGCAAGTTTAAAACATGGATCTGTCCCCCCTCCGCACCCCCCCCACCCCACCCCCCCCCCCCGTGTTATGTCATAATGCACAGATGCACGCACTTTAAAAAAGGCAATTAAAGCTAAGCTCCTCGTGCAGTAAAGGCACAAATGTACAAAGCTCCTGTGCATTTGTATGGATGTTGCAGGGTGAACTAGGGTCTGCTGTGTGTCTGAGCATCCTGTCAAAGTCCATTAAGACCTGAACCCAAGCCATCGACCGCCTGAGGGGCAGAGAACCCTGGGCAGAATTCAGCAGAACAGCACCACCATTCACATCAAGTGGTTCTCAGCTGGATAGTTGAATAGTTAGGGTTTTTAGCAGTGACAAAGCTTTGAGTATGTATTCACCAATCACAAAAGCCAGCGGTGACAAAATACAGAGCACAACTCCCCTTGATTGGCCAGCGTATGCGACGCCAAAGGACAGGGCACAATGCCTCTTAAAACAAGCATATTTTTCAACCTTTTCAAAGGCACCTTTTTCATCTTAAGATATCAGATGTTTTGGAACAATATTGTGTTTTCATTTGACCGTGATATATAAATGTCATCCAATCAGAATATTGCTGTTGACATTTGAGGACACACCTAAGTTGACTGACAGCTTGAACAAATGGATAAATAGATGTATTTTATTCAGTAGCTGTTTCACTGTGTGCTGAACTTCACAGACAGACCAGGCCTGTGACACAGTCTTAAAGAGACAAAATGCTCAGCAACACAAATGCCCTGTCACAGATTAAAAAACAACACACACACACACTCTCACACACACACACACACACACGCACACGCACACACACACACACACACACACACACACACGCACACACACACTCTCGCGCACACACACACACACACAGACACACACTGTCCATAAGAATACAAACCCAGTATATTACAAAACACAGCAGCAGCAAACCACACAGAATCCGACGCCATAGAGATGAAGTACCAGAACACAGCATCCAGCACCACAGAGCTGTTTTCATTTACCAGCTGATTTCTCCTGGGATTAGGACCAAAACCCCTGTCTGTTCCACAGGCCCTGTCTGTGAGAGTCGCTCATTCACTGATTCACACACTGTGCACTTTCTCTAAAGCAAATAAGGTGACATTTCCAACACACCTGCTGTCTCTTTCTGGGTAAAAAAAAAATTAGAAACTCCCAGAGGTCTGTGTGGGGTTCTGAGGATGATAGACAGGAGGTTGTGTCCTTTCTCTGACTTTGCTGTTCTCACGCGTGGTGGGGGATGAGGTTGGTGGGAGGGGGGCTTTAACGCACAACGCCAAGACGAGGGTGACTTTGACTCAGACTCGCTGTTTGATACCGCGCCTCACACCTGTAACAGAAGCATGGCAGACTGCTCCCACGGTCGGCTACAGAACCAGAGTAGAACACTGAGGGAGGAAACGTTCTAACATTCTAAAGGAAGCAACCGAAGATTCCGCCGACCCTGATGAAGCGGAGCGTTCTATTGGCTCTCGTGCCGAGGTTGAAAGGCTTCCTTTATGACATCACCGGTTTTTCATTTCAAATGTGGCAGCCTCATCGTTCAGTAGGTGCAAATGAATGCATCGTTTTGGCAAGCTAGAAAGAGGACTGTTGTGAAGTTTTGTAGATTTTGACGTCTTTTTATAATGTGATACAGGGTCATCTTCACCTGTGAGTCAGTTTTTCTTGGCATCCCTTAGCGAGAATTAGCATCGAACTCGTCTTGCACGTTTGAGAAACATCTGTCTGTTTTCTTCCTGTTTCCTGCTTTCTTCTGCTTACAGGCGCCTGTCGCTCTCCAGTTTGACTGAGAGGAGCTACAGTTTATAAGTTGTCTGCAAACAACATGTTGGCCAGACGAAAGAAAATACCAGCTGAAGTAGCCTTATTTCCTTCGTTCGGAAGAACAGTCAGATCCATAAAATGAAAAAAAAAAAAAAAAAAGTATTGAGGAACAGCAAAGCATTTTTTTTTTTTTTTACTCTGACAAGGTGTGCGTGTAATGGATAATCGGAACTTGATTGATCTGGCCTGGCTAATCGTCTTTTCTCTGTAATCCATTAGTTGTCATCATTCATTCTGCTAAGTCACTGTCTGCTGTCAAGGTTAGACGTGCAGGCCAGTTCAGCTGCCTGGTCTTCCTCCCCGCAGTGTCGTATAGATCTGGCTGTTTTTTTAAAGAAAAAAAAAGAAGAAGGACAACAGGAAGCTATTTAAGAGCAGGAGAGGTGAGGTGCCCACGCAAATAGGTAATCAGTGCTCGACTCATCGGGTCTGAGTAATCTCCTTTTCTCTGTGATCCATTACTCTGCATTATTTATGCTAAGTAGCCATTCTGTTTCAAAGCCATAATGAGCTTCCCTTAAAGCCTCTCCCTTAACCCATTAGATAACACACACACACACACACATTCCTTTGCTCTCCTGTCCAGGTCCTAAGGTTCAGACGTTGAAGCTGAATTGTACTGTGCCCTGTAAATAGTTTAATGTTGACTAATGTTGTACTAACAGCCTTGTGTGTGCTGCTCGGGACAGTCAGCCTCTCCATTAACCCATTAGATAACACACACACACACACATTCCATCACTCTCCTGTCCAGGTCCTGAGGTTCAGATGTTGAGGCTGAACTGTACTCTGCCCTGTAAATAGTTGTACTATTGTACTAACAGCCTTGTGTGTGCTGCTCGGGACAGTCAGGCAGAATAAGAGAGTCTGCTGCGTGGAAAGGCGTGAACGTGTGGGAGCCATGCTTCACACCTGTAAGGTCTACGGACGCTGGCTCTGAGGGCTCCGATGTACAATGCTCTCCGCTCTCACTAAGAGTTTTCGCATCACTGCCTCAAACATACCCTCAGCGTTGCAAGTAAAAAAAAAAAAAAAAAAAGCTGTATCAAATTTTGACCTCAGGCAAACACATAAGGGCAACAGATGTCAAAACAACCATGTTACGCCTATTCCAGGGTTTTACAGCGCTGCAGAACGCTGAGGGCATTGTGTTTGGGGAATGCTAAACACAGAGAAAAGCATGTTCTGCTACAACAGTCAAAACAGAACCCTTCTCATGTTCCAGCAGACCAATGAAAACAGGAGGAATCTTCCTGTGTTTTGGGTCAAACCCAGCCTCCTTTGAGCAGCTACAAGTCAGTCATGTGACATAAAAATGTAGTCTCATTGGTGGAAATTGCACACCTTCAGCTCAAACATTACCTTTCTGTGACAATAAAGCCAAAAATAAATGTCATTTATAGTTACCTGATTAGATTTGCCCGATATTTACAATATTTCTGCTCCGTGTGAACACTACAGACAGAGTGAAATAATCACTCCGTTATCTCTCTGTTATCTCACTCTCTTTCTAAAAAAAGGAATCTGGGGGGAATTATGTCTTGATGCTCTTTGATGGTGGAATGCGTGGATGCTGGTGTTTTTCATAAAAGTTTCAAACCCTATGAAATCTATTTTAAAACCTGATCTTGATGCTGTGTTTGAACAATGGCTGGCCCCCTGTCAGATCTATACATAATGCAGAGGCATGTCAGAGTCAGGAACAGTAAGACTAACTAAAAGCCCCTGTCACACCGCTGACAATAGAGAGCCATAGCTCATTACAGAAAGCACAGGACATTGTCATAACAACCGGTGTCAGCACACTGGTGATGGACTATCTTCTACACTACGCCAGTCTGTCTCTACCCAAGCATTACACAAGCATCTCTCTGCTTCACTGGCCCTGTGTCCTAATGCACTGATTCCCAGAGACCGGGCGTCATCTCTTATAACTGCTTTATTTCCTCAGTGACATCGCTCCCCAGATCCCAGCACGTGCAAAATCTCCCATCCTGGTGCCGGGGCGTGGTGGGAAATGATACGTAATCATGAAAACAAACAGCAGGAATGCCAACAGACAGACAGGTCCAGGCACGGCTCAGCCGGAGAGAGGACAATGCTTGACTGTGATTGGAGGGGAACCAGAGATATGATAGATACTGTATTTCCCGGTGGGCGGGGTTTATTACACAGCATGGTTTGACAGTGTGGGGGCACAAGGCCTCACTGGGTGCTTTAAATGAAGTGTCTAAGTGTCTCTAGATAAGCGGTGAAGACTCACACGTACACAAGTGCCGAACGAGGATGATACACGCACTGATACAGCCGGCCCTCTGTGCCGCAAAGACTGGACTGGACAACTGTACAACACACCCTGATGAAACTGCACTGTCAGTACCACACAAACTGGTATGACTGGGATGTCAGGACAACACAAGCTGGTGTAACTGCTCTGTCACGGGGTACCACAGGAACTGGCGTGATTGTTCTGTCAGTACAACGCAAACTGGTATGTTTGAGCTGTCAGGACAACATAAAATGGTGCGACTGGATTATAAGTACCACACGAACTGTTCTTCCTGGACTAGCCACATGTTGAGGGCAAGTTAGTGAAGACCGTCAGAACCAGACTGTCAGATGAGGACAATAAATTAGGTTACATTACAGAGAGAGAGAGAGAGAGACAGAGAGAGGGAGAGGGACAGAGAGAGAGAGAGAGAGAGAGAGAGAGAGAGAGCAGAAATGTGGTTGACAGGAGTGGTAGAATGAGAATGGTTATGATGTGTTATCTCTTGTATATTCATGTCCAATTATAACACAGCAATTAGAACAACAACTCTCCATCGGTCTATTAACGAGATAAAACATTCATTACCAATGCAGTGAAAACACAGACAAATAAACCACACACACACACATACACACACACACACAAGCTCCAACAGCACCAGAATCACCAGTACAAAGAAACAAAAAAATCTCAGATTGTTTAAAACCATCAAACCAACCATCCACTGCTTCATCTTACTGGATACTCTCTCTCTCTCTCTTACACACACACACACACACACACACACACATACACACACCCACAACATACCCAGGCCTTTAACCAGCATGTGACCAAAACACACCTCCAGTTCTTTGAAGGTGTTCATGAACAGACTCCAGTCTCTTTGGGAAGTCAGAACTGACCACTGCTCTGACGTCTGACGACGGCTCCACATTCGACGGCTCTGCAGTGCTTTATTACGAATGCAAACGCTCCCAGAGCACAATTCTGAATTATTCAGCACGTAGCCAAAACAGCTGACAGAGTTAAAGTGTGTATGTGTGTGCAGGCTGAGGTAAGGATATGCACTGTATGTATCAGAGAAATGGGGTGGGGGTGGGGGGGGGGGGGGTGCGTAGACAGATCTTTACACAAAAATGAATTTTAGATTAATTTATGCTCAGTGTTGAGATCTGGGATTCTAAGCAGGTCACAGGGAAGAAGCAAAGCCCTTACATTCACCAAAAGTATTGTCAGGTATTCTCATTTAGAGGAGTGATCAAGAATAATCTGGATTAGGCACACAGTCTACTGCGAGGTCAAAAGTGACATTAAGAAATAATATTTTAAAAAAGTAAATAAACATTTCTGTTTGTCCTTAGACATTACTGTGCACTGACTGGAGTGTAGCAATGGTAGAGTTTATACATTTTAAGAATATTCAAGCTTTACTAATGACTTTCAACAGCTCCATAGAAACAGTATGGTACATCAACAGACAGATTCAGTCAGCCAATCCCACAGCCCTTAAACCAAACCACACCCACCAACAACGGGGGCATGAGTTCAACCCGAAGTCCTGAGCCTAGTGTGTGTGTGTGTGTGTGTGTGTGTGTGTGTGAGTGTGTGTGTGTGTGTGTGTGTCTCCAACACTTCAAAAAACGGAACTGAGCAGTGAAAATTCCGTTGGAGCTGTGTAGGGGGAGGGATTTGTAAATCGCTTGTAAAGGCAGAGAGCGCTCAAAACAGAGAGAGAGAGAGAGAGAGAGACGGCGGGATTTTTTTCCTTACCGTATGTTTCGCTGTACATGTCAGAAGCGGCGAAAGAGATGAGCATTAAGGCAGCGAGCGCGTGAAGAAGAGTCGACCGCGGGAATCCCGGGAGTGCCATGTTCGAACGCGCGCGCTCTTTCATGGGGCAGCCCACAGCAACCAAATCCACGAGTGTGAGTGTAGCAGCTCGCCAGAACGCTACCTACAACGTGAACAGGAAACACACACACACACACACAAAGTGTCACTTACAAATACAGCAATAGCCGATGCGTGTTGCTTCGCATGTTGCTGAACACATTCACACGCGCACTGTGTGGTGCGCGGATCGATGGAACTTCTGGGGGCTGCGCTTTAGTGACTATTTCCAAGACGGTGTGTGTGTGAGGTGATGCGACAATCGATCCCTCGTGAAGAAAAACACCCTTCATCCCCTCTTACCAGCAAATGAAAACCAGTCAGTAATTACAAGTATCGGTCAACACGATCCGGTAAATATTGTCGGACAGAGACAAACAGAAGAAATAAAAATCTCTTTATCACTCGTCGTTCATGATTTCCTCTATCCTATCATCCCCTTTTCCTACCGCACGCGCAGGCGTGTGTGGGGTGGGGGGGCGGTGACGAGGGGAGTAGTGCACCTGTCGCCCCGCTGAGACTTCACCCCGCGCGCACAGCCTCTCACACACGGCCGAGATCAGCGACAAAGCAGCCTCAGCACGCGCTCACAATATACTTTACACTTTCACATCGTTTTTAAACCCTTGTTTGTTTGTTTGTTTGTTTGTTTGTTTGTTTGTTTGTTTGTTTAAATCAGAGATTACTTGTTCAAGCACCGGATAAACATACACAAGGACCCTTGTAGCTGTTATGTCTCTATGCTTTCTTTGATGCGCTTCCCTTTCCGCTGTCACTGCCTCAACCACCAGCCAAGGTGGCTTTGGCATAGCTTGCGGGACAGGCGGACTGGCGGAAGGGAGTGCGATCACTCGGGGCGGGGGTAGGCTGGTGCGTGCATTAAATGCTGCTTTTTATTGTTGTTGTGCTATCATTTGCGTTGAAGAGAGAGAGAAAGAAGCGTAAGACTCCTTGCGAACTGCCAACCGGGCCGCTCAAAGGGACGAGACGAGGCCTCAAACGTAGATTTCACACATTCACGAGCGCCCAGAGCACGAGAATGAGAGGGAGAAGGGAAAGGAGGAAACGAGAAGAGAGAGAGAGAGAGGGAGAGAGAGAGAGAGAGGAAGCGAGAATGTATTTGCACGAAGGTGATGATGATGATGATACCTGCTGCAATCTCCGCGCGAGCCGCGACCCGAAACGGAGCCGCCCGTTGGGGCTTTTGCGCCGCCTGCCTACCTCCCCTTGCGCACCTCTCTCTTTCTCTCGCACTCTTTCCCTCTCTCCCTCCACTCCGATTCTGCCCGGGACACTGCACAGAAACGACAGCAGAAAATAGAAAGGACCAGGTGCACACAGCGCGAGCTCGCTGAATGCAGCAAGGAGGCAGCAGGGATGGTTTGTCGACTGCGAGGGGAGGGGTGGAAGAGAAGGAGGAGAGGCGCGCGGGGGGCAAAGTGACGACCAGCCCAATAACAATAAGCATAACCGCACTTCAACACACACACACACACACGCACACACACACACCCAGCCCTCGCCCGCGGTCCTTACTTCACATAACGGCTCATGCAACGGGTTTTCTGTTGGCAAGAGTGTCTCGAGAAAGGTGTGCAAGGATGCGGACGCATTCCATAACAGTGAGCGCGCCTCTAATTACTACTCCTGACAGGTGTTTCCCTCCCGTATAGGCACGAGAACGCCAGCGATAACAACAATATATCTGTCTGTTGCGAGTATGTCTGTGTATACATGTTAAAAGAGTAGCGGAGTCGTACACACCAAGATATTCTTCTCGCCCAGTCCGGTCGCTGCTTCGGTTCGGGAGTGCTGGACCCGAATGTGCTGTCTTTTTGGTGCTCGAGCTGACGTCCCGTTGGATACGTTTGTCCTCCCTGTCGGTTCCTCCAACCGCTTAGCTTTTTGTTTTTCTTGTTTTTCGTCTCTCACTCGCTCTCTCTCTCTCTCTCTCGCTCTATCTCTCTTTCGCTCTCCACGGCTACCGTTCACTGCAGCAAAAACAGTCTGTCTGAAAGACAGGGGGAGGCAGGGCGCGAGGGAGGGATAGAGGGAGAGAGGGAGGGAGTTGGCGCGCGGGGCGGAGGGGGGAGGGCTGGGGGATTTTAATACGATTTGGCCGGTACCATTCGGGTAACAGGGCCAGAGCACATACTGCCTGAGAGAGAGAGGGAGAGAAAGAGAGAGAGAGAGAGAAGACGAGTGAGGCTGTGATCATTGTTATTGATAATAATAAATTCCAATACCAGTGTATTATTATTATTATTATTATTATTATTATTATTATTATTATGTAACTGTGTATAATGTTTTTTTCTAATGTGCGACGGTGACGCGAGGTGTGGTCTAACCGTGAATAAAGTCCCCGTGCGCTGGTCTCAGGAGATTCAGATGGGGTGTTCAGGAGAAGGGGGAGGGGGGGGGGCAGGGATTATGGATTAGTTTTGCACGCGGATTACTCTCTGTGTGGCGGTGTTGGGACGCATGGGGGGTTAAACATGGACGCCGTCGCAAGCACTGGACCTCGAGCCATCTCGGCAGTTGCTCTGTCATCGTGTAGCCAACGGTTTACTCTCGCGCCCGCCTGAGCGAAACCAGAAGGCGGACCGTGACCACCACGCGCCATGGGGAAGGTTATGGTTCACTCTCCGTCACCCACAATAACCTCCGAGCTCGCGAGAGCCGCCCAGTCCACCTTGTAAGATCACTGACACATATTATACACTAATAGTAATGTTTAGAAATGTATTCGCGGGCCACCACCAAATGAACAAAGAAAGGAACCAACAACACCTCACACAAACTCCCAGTGAGGGTTACGTTATTCGCTGACTAAAAGAGATTTAGCGACGGTTGGTATTGTTATTACTGGTCCCTCATCATTCTTCGATATTATTAAGTGAGGGAAAGGACGCTCCCACATTACCGTCGAAGAGTAAGACGTTGGTTACACCTACCGGCCAGGAGACGGTATTGCACACGAAGCAGGTATGCCGGTATTTCTGAGAAAGCATCAATTACATCATGCACACTTGGCCTGTAGGGTTCTTTAATTTGTTCACCTCTCGTTCGCTTTGTTTTTGGCGTCGCTGCTGGCGACACGGAGCTTAAATCTATATCTAGTTTTGGGACCATAGAACAAAATGGGGTTTAAAAATGCGGGCCTCCATTTTGGATACCTCGTTTTATGAAGACAATGACGTCATCTTCCGCAGAGCGGAGGATGTCCACGCGGTCGAAGGCGCTCATCCGTGACCTGCGCAAGTCTCTCTCTCTCTCTCTCTCTCTCTCTCTCTCTCAGTTCTTTGCCAACATTTCGTCTATCTGCCGCGAACTTCATCCACTCAGAATCCAGCCGTGATAACATTCACAAACACTGGGCAGAGAGAAGCCTTCTATTTTAAATTGTCATCTGATGTCGCCCATGATTGCATAATACTGGCATCAGACCATACTCTCTCTCTCTCTCTCTCTCTCTCTCTCTGTGTGTGTGTGTGTGTGTGTGTGTGAGAGAGAGAGAGAGAGATTCATAAAAGACTTAATGACTTAATCAATAAACTTAACAAATGAACGAATGATCAAATTAATAAAATGCATAAAAACTACAGAGAAGTGAGTAAAAAGAATAAACCAGTGAGTGAATACATGACTGAATGAATAAACGGGCAGATGGATGATGAGTATATGTGTGAGTAAACGGGATGCTGACATAAAAGGGAGAATCGGTGGACAGAGGCAGGTTTCTGACAGCCACGGGTCAAGCTACCTCACATATTCTTTGCCTGCAGCACAAAAGGACTCAGCGCATCAAACCTAACACGGACACGTAAGAGCAAATTGAGAGAATCAGCGGAAAATCAATATGACACTGATGTCTTTCTCTCCAAGCAGTCTCTCTCTCTCTCTCTCTCTCTCTCTCTTCGTCCCTCCCTCCCTCCCTCCCTCCCTCTCTCTCTCTCTCTCTCTCTCTCTCTCTTATACAGACACTCACAAACGACAGATCACTGTTTTAAACTGTTTTTTTTTTAACAGCAAGAAAATCACTGTTCAATTTATGACTAAAATTACATCTTATTTAAATTAATTTTCATCAATTTTAATCGAATTGATTATATTACTATTATTATTATTTTAAGAGCTTGTCTCGCCGCTTCTTGTTGTAATCGAACTGTTTAGATAACTGCTGGACAAACGTATATCAGAATTAAATTAAAAGCGAGGCGAATGTGACGCTGTTTAAAAGGTACCGACTGACCCTATCGGCACGAAGTTGGTCTCATCTCTGCCGGGACTCGAACCCGGAGCCTCTGGATTAGAAGTCCAGCGCGCTATTCCATTGCGCCACAGAGACTGAGCCGCGTGATTTTTGCGTAAATCGAGTTCATATTCTGTAGCAGTTATCCGCGTCTCTTAGCATCCCGCAGCATCAGGACCAGTGTAGTCGTCCGCTGGTTTTTACTGAACTAGCCGCTAGAGGGGGTGCGAGAGCCACTTTAACATGTCGACTGTGATGGCTGCCGGAGAATACGTTTTGTCTGCTTGAGCGGGGAAACGCATTGCAAGACATGGAAGACATTCGTAATGTTATTTGTGATGAATGCACTCTTTGTGGTCCAAAAATGTTTGTATATCTGACTGTTTTCTCCTCGGGTTCTTTTGAACTTGGTCTGCTCAGCGATTCTCACATCTGTCTGGAATCTCATTTCAGTAAAGTACGTAACCGTCGATGCTTGCACTGAATATTTCACACGTTGAAAGCTCACACGTTTTTATGTAAAAATAAATAAATAAATACATACATATACATACATACATACAATACATATACAGTACACAGTTCTACTACAGATATGTCTCCTCAGCTTCCTCAGGAGTAGCTCAAACTGAGAAAATAAACAAATAAATAAATAAACATACCGAAGCAATTCAGAGGTTTTTATTTACGTTTACATTTTTCCTCAGCAACGGCACTTTGATGAGCACGAGTCGTTAAGAACGTAAATATCAGTTGTTATTCGTTTGAATGATCTCAAGTTGCCTCATAGCCTGCAGCCAACCTCTTCAAAATCTCCAACAAAAAGCTGTTTTTACGATTTCCACCCACTAAACTGCGATCCTTGGTTGAAGTTTTAAACTGATATTTTAAAAATCACATGCGTGTTTAGTTTAGTCCTAAAACATTTATTCAATTCAAGACGTAGGATAATGGTTTTACAGCTGTGGGCTGTCTGCATAGATAAAGCCAAGCGCAGACTCAGAATTCAGGGCAAGGGAATAAGCATTAGAGGAGACTGACGGTCTACAGACATGAAATACAAGTTAACATAAGACAACGACCACTCATTCTTTCTTTCTTTATAACGCTGGGCATCATAAACTGTCAGGATTGTGTAATTAAGACCAAAGTTTGAGGAACAAATGATTTTGCGGATGTTACATCACATGCAAGATGATTAGGGTACATGTTTTGTGGTTGATTAGATGCCTCTCCTTATCAGAAAACAAAGCCCTTTCACCCTTTGCCACTGAGTGGAGATTCATGGGATGTGGCGTGAATGCCTGTCGAGTCGGGACGGAGTCGCACACCTGCTGCAGAGTCTGTTGTTTCTCCTGAGGCAACGGTAGCGCAGCCATGTCAAGTTTTCAAACGCAGAGAGCAGTACCTCTTCATGTCAGCTGCACCACTGACACCATAACTCCCACTCAATTTCATGCGCCTAATCATATTTTTTATTTTATCACCCCTCATAAATGATCACTTCTAATGATGTTAATTAATGAGACAATGTGTTTGAGGTCAATGTACTGTCTCTAAAAGGACTCCTTTTTTTTAAGAGAGAGAGAGAGAGAGAGAGAGAGAGTGAGAGAGAGAGTGTGAGAGTGAGAGAGAAAGAGAGAGTGTGAGAGAAAGAGAGTGAGAGAGAGAGAGAAAGACAGAGAGAGAGAGAGAGAGAGAGAGAGAGTGAGAGAGAGAGAGAGAGTGAGAGAGAAAGAGAGAGTGTGAGAGAAAGAGAGTGAGAGAGAGAGAGAAAGACAGAGAGAGAGAGAGAGAGAGAGAGAGTGAGAGAGAAAGAGAGAGTGAGAGATAGAGAGAAAGAGAGAGAGAGAGAGTGAGAGATAGAGAGAGTGAGAGACTGTATAAAAGGGCCATCAGTTGGGAACCTCTGCCTCAGAAGACAGTGCTGAAGTGGTTGTCCAAGGAAAGTATAACTCAGAATTACATACACTTACATAATTTCATAAAGTAATCATTTAACATCACCATCTATATTTAGTCAGTTAACCCTCTCAGTATTTTTCATATTAAACACAAGTCCTTTCAGTCAGTTTAATCATTTCGCACTACCAATTTCAACACGTTAGATAACCAATGCACTGTGCAAGTTCTGTGTTATTCCATCAGGCTGGCAGAGCTCCCCCTCCCCCCGATGCTCCCCAAAGTCAACAAGTTGCACATACACCAAAGACCGCACCCATAAACTTCTCGTCCAGGTCAGGATTAGCCAGCTGACCTGTCCATCCAGGCTGCCCTCTGACCTTACGACCAATAGGGTTAAAGATACAGGTCAGCATATATAAGACTCGCATTCCCCCCCGATCGTCAGATCAACCCCCACTCCGGCGAGAAGAAGTCAAAACCTGGACAGTTTACGTTTATGCAGTGTGCGTCAGTGACAATTCAACCACACACAAACACATACATCCACTCACCTATACCTACACTCAAACCAGACCATATCAATCAAACCCCCTTTTTGTAAATTCAAGTGTGCTCATGTCGTGCTGTGCGTTTTAATGAATATAAAAAACCCAAATTGGATGCTTGGATTGTGTTCTGACCGACACCCCACGGTGACAGCAAGGTCCCTGAAACAGCGCAAAGGCACAGTGACACAGGGAGCAGCACACCTCACACTGCACTCTCAGTCACCCTCCTTTTCAGAGACATTAAAGTAAGACTCTTTGGTGAAATGACTCTTCATCGGCATAATAATTTAGTTCATTTACAGTCTTTACTGTCTACATCAGAACCCACAACCCCTTGGCTACCAGGTCACCTGCCTGACCACTGAACCACTACCACATGAAGAAGCCTTTGGGATGTGTTTATATATGTAAGACTCAACAGGGAAGATGCTGGTCAGCACAGGGATCATTTCACCATAAGCTGGCAATGTTAGGTCATATTAATCAAGAGGATCTTTGACAGAATTACAGCAAAACTATGGCTGTGTCCGAAATGGCAAACTAGCGTACTGCATACTAGCCTAGTATACATTGCATACTGCGCACTACTCCACACACTAGTATACAGTATGGTACGCAATTATGAGAACTTTCGTGTAGTGTACTAGACGGTTGCTATCGGTTGGGCTATCTGTTCTGTTAAAATCGAACAACACACGACAACCACAAATATGTATCAAAAGTAGCCCTATAAGAAAGCATATGAAGATTTATTACACCAAAATATGCAACTGATACATTTATATTCGGAACTGCAGCTGCAGTTGAAGTTGAAGCTGGTTCTGTCGCTGTCCGCTATGTTTTTAAACATTTTTGACAGTTGGAAATCACCGCGTTGCTTCATGGGATGCAGTAGTCGGCGAAGTGAGCTCGGGATGTATACTAGAAATTTTCGCCAGAGTAGTACATCATCCGGGTAACTGTCGTGTACTGCAAAATTTTTTATTTTTCACGTACTGCATACTACTTACTACTTTTACGTCATAATTAGTATGCGAGTAGTATGTAGTATGCCATTTCGGACACATGTCTTGAATTGGATGTGGGCAGCTACCGGAAGCTAGTGGAGCGCTTCTGATTGGTTCATTAATTAAAATTAACACAAATTTATACAATTAATTAAACATTCTCTGTGTACCATATAAAGTAATAATACAGCATTGCCATCACTATAAATTTAGTATTGAACAACAAAAATTATATTTCACACCATGTACACAATACAATGCAGGGACTTAACCATGAAATTACTTGAATGTTTAACCCTTTAATTCTATTTATACTATTTATGAACTTACTCTATGTACAAATACATCAACTTAAATTACAACCATACTTCCCATAGGGCTACATAAGGAATATTATGGTTTGTTATCATACCAGTAATGCTAAATGCTTGGGATGTTTAAGTGTAACACTTCAATGCAGTAACCAGATGTTTATGGATTTTCACTGACTTTCTTAGAATAATCTGTAAACCTCATCATTACCAACTCAAATCAAACCCAAACCACTAACCCCATCATTACCAACTCAAACCAAATCCAAACCACTAACCCCATCATGACCAACTCAAACCAAACCCAAACCACTAACCCCATAATGACCAACTCAAACCAAACCCAAACCACTAACCCCATCATGACCAACTCAAACCAAACCCAAACCACTAACCCCATCATTACCAACTCAAACCAAACCCAAACCACTAACCCCATCATGACCAACTCCAACCAAACCCAAACCACTAACCTCATCATTACCAACTCAAACCAAACCCAAACCACTAACCTCATCATGACCAACTCAAACCAAACCCAAACCACTAACCCCATCATGACCAACTCAAACCAAATCCAATCCACTAACCCCATCATGACCAACTCAAACCAAACCCAAACCACTAACCTCATCATTACCTACTCAAACCAAACCCAAACCACTAACCTCATCATGACCTACTCAAACCAAACCCAAACTACTAACCCCATCATGACCAACTCAAACCAAACCCAAACCACTAACCCCATCATGACCAACTCAAACCAAACCCAAACCATTAACCCCATCATGACCAACTCTAACCAAACCCAAACCACTAACCTCATCATGACCAACTCAAACCAACCCAAACCACTAACCCCATCATTACCAACTCAAACCAAACCCAAACCACTAACCCCATCATGACCTACTCAAACCAAACCCAAACCACTAACCCCATCATTACCAACTCAAACCAAACCCAAACCACTAACCCCATCATGACCAACTCAAACCAAATCCAAACCACTAACCCCATCATGACCAACTCAAACCAAACCCAAACCACTAACCCCATCATGACCAACTCAAACCAAACCCAAACCACTAACCCCATCATTACCAACTCAAACCAAACCCAAACCCAAACCACTAACCCCATCATGACTTACTCAAACCAAACCCAAACCACTAACCTCATCATTACCAACTCAAACCAACCCAAACCACTAACCCCATCATTACCAACTCAAACCAAACCCAAACCACTAACCCCATCATGACCTACTCAAACCAAACCCAAACCACTAACCCCATCATTACCAACTCAAACCAAACCCAAACCACTAACCCCATCATGACCAACTCAAACCAAATCCAATCCACTAACCCCATCATTACCAACTCAAACCAAACCCAAACCACTAACCCCATCATGACCAACTCAAACCAACCCAAACCACTAACCCCATCATGACCAACTCAAACCAAACCCAAACCACTAACCCCATCATGACCAACTCTAACCAAACCCAAACCACTAACCTCATCATTACCAACTCAAACCAACCCAAACCACTAACCCCATCATTACCAACTCAAACCAAACCCAAACCACTAACCCCATCATGACTTACTCAAACCAAACCCAAACCACTAACCCCATCATTACCAACTCAAACCAAACCCAAACCACTAACCCCATCATGACCAACTCAAACCAAATCCAATCCACTAACCCCATCATTACCAACTCAAACCAAACCCAAACCACTAACCCCATCATGACCAACTCAAACCAAACCCAAACCACTAACCCCATCATGACCAACTCAAACCAAACCCAAACCACTAACCCCATCATGACCAACTCTAACCAAACCCAAACCACTAACCTCATCATTACCTACTCAAACCAAATCCAAACCACTAACCCCATCATGACCAACTCCAGCCAAACCCAAACCACTAACCCCATCATTACCTACTCAAACCAAACCCAAACCACTTACCCCATCATGACCAACTCAAACCAAACCCAAACCACTAACCCCGCCCTTACCAAACTTCCCATTTCTCCCAGCAGCAGCTTAATGACCCTTCCGCTGAATTAAACCTTAAGACCTCAAAAAACCTGTGGAAGATTTTAATGAGACTGCACAAAAAAAGTCTGCATGCTGTGCTGACAGCCAACCTCCTCAAACACGACCAACTTATATAAAGACCAGCATTAAATATGAAAGCATTTCAATGAAATATTTATTATCCTCTGTACATGAAACAGATAGATCTCATAGATTTCAAAGCCATCTCAACGTTTAAGTCTAGAAAATTCATTCAGAGTAAGTGCATGTGTTCTAAGTGCATGTGTTTTTGTTTTTTTATAGACACTGAACATGTTCTCTGAGTGTGTTTGTTTCTCTGAGTTCCCTCTTCTCCGTTGGACTTGTGGGTTTGAGCAGCAGGTGAAAATAACAGCTGTCATTATAATCATCATCCTCATCGTTGTGGGGAAAAAAAAAAAAACGGATCTCAAACCACACTCCTGTTCTCATTTTCGATCTTTCCAAACGTTCCAGTTGCCTTGGAGACCATGGAACCCACTGGCGATTTTGTGAAAAAGTGATTACACCCAACAAAGGGTGCTAATGGTTTGTCTTCTGCCTCTTCTTTAAAGACGGGTTCCTCTTTCCTCTCCTCTCTTCTTAAAGAACAGCTTGATCCAGAGCTGGACAAAGAGCAGTTCACAGAGAACACAGCCACACTAAACGAGACAGGCAGTGCCGATTTAATTCACGACACCTTCACAACTGGCCTGGAGACAGCTAGCTTTTCCCAATATTTCTGCTCTGAACCACCATAATAAAGTCATTGTCGACTGATCACAGATCTGTCTAAATAAGGACTGCTTTCTGGAATCAGAGGTGAGATCATCTTTCTCAAACATTATTTGATATAAAACACTATTTGATTCCAAGCAGTCACTGGTGCAGACTGTACCCATGTTATCTCTGAGGATCAAAGCTTGACTTATTATCACTTCTTTCCGCTGACCTCTGTGTAGTCTTCACTCTCTCTCCTGTAGTGACTATACAAACAGAGGCCTGAGAACTTTCTGGATTTGAACATAGCTGAGCTGAATGCAGAGGCATTCAGAATCAGAACTGAGTGTTTAGCACAGTGAGAAATGAATTTAGCACAGTGAATTTCACAAGCTACACAGACAGTGAAAATGCCTTTAGGACAGATCTCTGTACACAGAACACGTAAATGACACTCCGCTCAAACAGTCATCTTAGGTATAAACACTTTACATTACTGACACCACAGTCTCCTGCCTTCAGGTTCACTATGGCATTTTTTAATCTGTGCTGAATGCGATGCGGTATGGGACAGTATGCAGGTGAGTTTAGGGGTGAATATAATGAGAATATAACTTTCAGAAAATGTTCAGCAGTTTGGATATATTCTGTTGAAAAAGATTATGTATGAAAGTGTCAGTTTCACACACCACAACTGTAAGTGTACTCCAAGTGACAGTTACAGACCACCAGAGAGCTGTTTGTCCTTTAGATAAACTTTTAATTTATTGTATGACTGTGATAGGGTCACATGGACTGTAGGACAGACAGATATACACACACACAAAAAAAAAACCCCACATCTCTCTCCCTGAGCCCTCTCCCTGTCTCGTTCTCCCTGTCTCCTGGACTGTCCCCCGAGGCCTCAGATAGCAGCCAGAGCCACAGATGTCAGCACAGACAGAGCAATGACGACATAACCAGAACGGTACACCTCTGGAATCTTAAATCCCTTCCCCACATCCCAAATCTGAGAGAGAGAGAGAGAGAGAGAGAGAGAGAGAGGGAGGGAGAGGGAGGGAGAGAGAGGGAGAAAGAGAGAGGGAGAGAGAGAGAGAGGGAGAGGGCGAAAGAGGGAGAGGGCGAGAGAGGGAGAGAGAGAGAGAGAGAGAGAGGGAGAGAGAGAGAGAGGGAGAGAGGGAGAGAGAGAGAGAGAGTCGTGAATTTATGAGTGATGTGTTAGATATCTTGTGATGGGTACTAATATTGCTCTAATAATTCTATGCTAAATGTGTTCAGCTGTAGTAGTGATAGTATTATGTGTGTGTGTGTGTGTATAGTTATGCTGGGTACTATAGGGCCAATTTAATTAATGTAGAGTTGGCCTAGCCCTGTGTGTGTGTGTGTGTGTGTATAGCTATGCTGGGTACTATAGGGCCAATGTAATTAATGTAGAGTTGGCCTAGCCCTGTGTGTGTGTGTGTGTGTGTGTGTGTGTGTGTGTGTGTGTGTGTGTAGTTATGCTGGGTACTATAGGGCCAATTTAATTAATGTAGAGTTGGCCTAGCCCTGGGTGTGTGTGTGTGTGAGTGTGTGTGAGTGTGTGTGCGTACCAGATGGCGGATGCCGTTGTAGGTGTGGTACGCCACAGGGAAGGCCAGGGCGAATTTGGTGGCCGTGATGAGGGCAGGGCCAAAGGACCATGAGTGGATCATGTCCAGGTACTGGGGATAGTCGCCTGGCAACACCAGAGCAGCGATGGCAAAGGCAGAGATACCTGAGAGAGAGAGATCTAATCAGTGTCCTGCTGAGAAAACAGACAGGTGCACAGACACAACAGGTTGTTTAACTGTGCATTTTGCCATTTAAGTGTGACTGTGTGTGTGTGTGAGTGTGTGTGTGTATGTGTATGTGTGTGTGTGTGTGTGTCACCTGCACTCAGTCCGACTCCTGTTCCTCTGTGGGTGATGGACATCATCATAGGGATAGACCACCTGTAAACAAAACAAACAAAAAAAGGCCACGTGACAGGCTTCTCAGTCACTTGAACACTAAGAGAACAGAGTGGAACGCACTTCTCTGTGCACAGGAAAAGAAAGAGGAAAAGAAACAAATCAACCAAGCAATCAGCAGCCACAGTTTGTGACCAGCGTATTTGCCTCAGCAGACCAATACAGACAGAGGACGGCAGAGGCTTTGGACTCATCAGCATAAAACGCTTCATGATTATGGACATATGTTCATTCATTTTCATACGAGCGAGACTTTACTGCCCAAAAAGTGTTCATTCACACTGACCAAACACACACACACACACACCCACTCTCTTTACCTATAGATGGTTAGATGGGGTGACATGGGTCTGTTAAGTCGTGTATTTTTGGCCCAGAACTTGTTCATCTCCTCCTTCGCAGTGGTTCCCATGGGAACAGCACTGAGAAATAAAAGAAGAAAACAAAGGGTTTAATCATGAGGATAAAACTACTTCATGTACAGAAACAAAGTCACAGCTCTTAAAAAGACCACATCCATGCTTCTGCTGAAGAAAGACCAACAGACACACAGACAGACAGGCTTAGAGATAGACAGGAGGTGTGCAGACAAAAATACACTGATGGATGGTTATTTGGATGGACGGACAGACAGACAGTTAAGTTACAGACTGGCAGACACACACATGGACAGAGATACTCACTGTCTGTAGAGCACGCCAAACTGTGAGCGCGATGAATAAAGACCCTGCCGGGCCACCGTCCTGCAAGAGCGAAAAGAACGAATGTACTACTAGTCATTAAAATCACTCTTTCAAGACTGTTCACCATTTAAAGACGACAAAACTGAAACTCTCACTCAATCCAACCTTCCAAAACAAACTCTGAGACACGGCGATTAAAATCTTTACGCTGCACTTTTTTGAAACACGTTTATCACGTGCGATATTCTCCGAGTGAGGTTAAAGACGTTAGACGTTGTGGCGGAATTTTGACTTCAACAAACCGATTCAGCCGAAGAGCAGAAATCATCGCTTGACAATACACACCACTTCTTAACGTCAATCTTTCGTGTAATTCTAGCTCATCATAGAGACAGCGTACCCAAAAACACGCTCAAAGTTCCACGCTGAGGGGTGTCAGACCAAAGTACGCACAATTCACACTTATGTCGGTGTCACAGGGGAGCAAGACTAATGTAATTTCTAGATCAACAAATATTTACTTAAGAGCGGTTACGCCTTATTTAGATTCATTTGTAGGTGAAGCTCACCATTTCTTTACCATTAACGGCATGCTAAACAGGCTAGTAGCTTGATATGTAGTAATACAAATTAACTGTCAATTTACGTTGAGCGCTGTCACTGCGGCTAACGCGCACTTCTATGACATTTGGCTCTCCTTTGTAAACGCAGCATTAAAACGCCTTCAGTAGTGAAAGGTACTACTCCAGCTAGCACAAAGGGATTAATTTTCCGATAAGGCACACCGTATTAATACGTATATTAATATCGGTTATCTGCACAGGTCAGCTGGCTAAGTAGTCACATAGTTTCCACTGACAACAATAACATAAGACACTGATATATTCAGCTAGCTATGTTGATACTCGCGGCAAACTAAGAGCTAATGGTGCGGTTTTCAAAATCTAGGGAGAACAACTCTTTTATAGCTGAAATCAGAAAACGTTAGATAAGACAACAGCACTGACCTTAGAAGCAACGCCATGTTTTCTGATCAGACGGGAACTGACCTTGACGGATATTACGTGGTGCATAATATTATCTTACCGGAACGGCCATTTTGGGAAGGTCGTTCGGGTGATCCGTAAAGGCATGGGGTAAACGGATGAGATATATATATATATATATGGTTTTTTTTGGGGGGGGGGGGGGTTTGACGAAATTTGGTTTGAATGGAATTTTATTGCAATGCGAAAAATACACAAAATAATTCGAAGAGAATTTGATATTTTAAAGTCTTTATTTGGCTTTTTGCACTTACAGTGATCATATTAAATTCTGATGTCCAGCAAAGAAAATCAAACCTGAATAAAATCAGATACACCTTACACTAGCTTCAAGTCTTCACCCTTTCCATTTTCTCCATTTTATCACGGAGTAACTGCTAGGGATACATGACAAGAGCTATATTTACATGG
>NC_044499.1:2175203-2180203 GCF_902362185.1 Chanos chanos
TGTGGGATAATGCTGACTGCCTGATTCGCTCATTCATTGGTCACTGTGTGGGATAATGCTGACTGCCTGATTCACTCAGTGATTGGTCACTGTGTGGGATAATGCTGACTGCCTGATTCGCTCAGTGATTGGTCACTGTGTGGGATAATGCTGACTGCCTGATTCGCTCATTCATTGGTCACTGTGTGGGATAATGCTGACTGCCTGATTCGCTCAGTGATTGGTCACTGTGTGGGATAATGCTGACTGCCTGATTCGCTCAGTGATTGGTCACTGTGTGGGATAATGCTGACTGCATGATTCGCTCATTCATTGGTCACTGTGTGGGATAATGCTGACTGCCTGATTCGCTCATTCATTGGTCACTGTGTGGGATAATGCTGACTGCCTGATTCGCTCATTCATTGGTCACTGTGTGGGATAATGCTGACTGCCTGATTCGCTCATTCATTGGTCACTGTGTGGGATAATGCTGACTGCCTGATTCGCTCAGTGATTGGTCACTGTGTGGGATAATGCTGACTGCCTGATTCACTCATTCATTGGTCACTGTGTGGGATAATGCTGACTGCCTGATTCGCTCAGTGACTGGTCACTGTGTGGGATAATGCTGACTGCCTGATTCGCTCAGTGATTGGTCACTGTGTGGGATAATGCTGACTGCCTGATTCGCTCAGTGATTGGTCACTGTGTGGGATAATGCTGACTGCCTGATTCGCTCAGTGATTGGTCACTGTGTGGGATAATGCTGACTGCCTGATTCGCTCAGTGATTGGTCACTGTGTGGGATAATGCTGACTGCATGATTCGCTCATTCATTGGTCACTGTGTGGGATAATGCTGACTGCCTGATTCGCTCATTCATTGGTCACTGTGTGGGATAATGCTGACTGCCTGATTCGCTCATTCATTGGTCACTGTGTGGGATAATGCTGACTGCCTGATTCGCTCATTCATTGGTCACTGTGTGGGATAATGCTGACTGCCTGATTCGCTCAGTGATTGGTCACTGTGTGGGATAATGCTGACTGCCTGATTCACTCATTCATTGGTCACTGTGTGGGATAATGCTGACTGCCTGATTCGCTCAGTGACTGGTCACTGTGTGGGATAATGCTGACTGCCTGATTCGCTCAGTGATTGGTCACTGTGTGGGATAATGCTGACTGCCTGATTCGCTCAGTGATTGGTCACTGTGTGGGATAATGCTGACTGCCTGATTCGCTCATTCATTGGTCACTGTGTGGGATAATGCTGACTGCCTGATTCGCTCAGTGATTGGTCACTGTGTGAGATAATGCTGACTGTCTGATTCACTCATTCATTGGTCACTGTGTGGGATAATGCTGACTGCCTGATTCGCTCAGTGACTGGTCACTGTGTGGGATAATGCTGACTGCCTGATTCGCTCAGTGATTGGTCACTGTGTGGGATAATACTGACTGCCTGATTCGCTCAGTGATTGGTCACTGTGTGGGATAATGCTGACTGCATGATTCGCTCAGTGATTGGTCACTGTGTGGGATAATGCTGACTGCCTGATTCGCTCATTCATTGGTCACTGTGTGGGATAATGCTGACTGCCTGATTCGCTCATTCATTGGTCACTGTGTGGGATAATGCTGACTGCCTGATTCGCTCATTCATTGGTCACTGTGTGGGATAATGCTGACTGCCTGATTCGCTCAGTGATTGGTCACTGTGTGGGATAATGCTGACTGCCTGATTCGCTCATTCATTGGTCACTGTGTGGGATAATGCTGACTGCCTGATTCGCTCAGTGATTGGTCACTGTGTGGGATAATGCTGACTGCCTGATTCGCTCAGTGATTGGTCACTGTGTGGGATAATGCTGACTGCCTGATTCGCTCATTCATTGGTCACTGTGTGGGATAATGCTGACTGCCTGATTCGCTCATTCATTGGTCACTGTGTGGGATAATGCTGACTGCCTGATTCGCTCATTCATTGCGCCACCGTAAGATCGGGTGACGTTAGATCATAAACAGGAAATTGGAGGAACAGGCTGCATTTGTCTGCTATAGTCTGCAGTTGTCCATTAACACTTTCACACAAGACAAAAGTAACATGTAATGAGCCCGGTTAAATCGCAGTAACTGTAATTGCGCTATTTAATTTCAAAAGGTAATTAGTTACATTACTCGTTACCGCCAAAAGTAGTGGAGTTATAGTGATGCGTTAGTTTGTAATGTGTTACTACCAATACTGCTCTCAGGTAATACTGCTGTAGCGCCCCTGGAATTCAGTAATGTGTCACACTCAGGTAACACTGCTGTAGCGCCCCTGGAATTCAGAAATGTGTCACACTCAGGTAATACTGCTGTAGCGCCCCTGGAATTCAGTAATGTATCACACTCAGGTAATACTGTTCTAGCGCTTGCTCACTTGAGGAACCATGTTCTTGAATGAGTCCATGATTCTGGAACTCTTGGCTTCTTGATAATAGGAAAAGCAACCAGTGATGATGACCACAGCCGACAAGACCACGCCCAGATACAACTGCATCCAGAGAGAGAGAGAGAGAGAGAGAGAGAGAGAGAGAGATAAATGAGTTGAAAGCATTGTAAATCTGAGAGGATAAACGGGTTTTAACTCTTTGGTAACAGTCATCAGTTTAACACCAGTGACTCTGTAACTCTGTCACATTAGGAATGTAATTTGCACCATGTGGGATCTGACAGCACTGATGCAGGTTCAGTGAATTTGTAACATTAGGAATTTGTAACGTTAGGAATTTGTAACGTTAGGAATGTAACCGCACACCTGGATCAGTGACTGTAAGGATAAGACAATAAGAGTGTAGATGTAACAGTACTGCTGTCATTTCCAGAGTGTTACACTGCTGATGTGTCCACAGTGACTGTTACACTGCTGATGTGTCCACAGTGACTGTTACACTGCTGATGTGTCCACAGTGACTGTTAATGTAACGTAACATTACAGTAACAACAGGAATGTTACTATGTAATAATGAAAACAATGCTATCAAAAATCACACCAAAGTGCAGACCTGAGAACTTAGTGTTTTTTTTCCAGTCACTTGGTATAAACGCATCTACCCACCAAACTCCCACCCACATAGTTCTCCGCCTTAAGCCGTAGTGTCAAACCCACTACTTTAGCAAGTAGAGTTTGGTACAAATGGATTTTAAGAGCGATGATGCTGAAACAGTCTGAATGTTACAGATATGGCTGATGTACCAGAGGCTTGTTGTAACAGATAGGGTAACATTACGGTTGTGATTGGTAATGGTACTGACGTTGTCGTTAGCGGGTTCATCCTCTGTGGAAGCCTGGATGCTGTAGGCCAGAAAACAAAGAATTGCTCCAATCCACAGCAGGATGGAGAAACCTCCAAACAGCTGCCGACAGAACTTGACCCATTCCGGTGTGGTGGGAGGAGGGGTCAGAGCGTTTGGACCGTCACGAGCCAGAATCTCGACCGCACGCTTGTTTGTCAGACCCTTCAGCGGGAACAAAAATAAACCACGTTACCACAGCAACCGTCATCAAGGATACAGCTAGTAAACATCTACAGTTCCTATCTACAGCAATGTTTCTGAAACTATTTCAAGCCTTTAAAGTATCTTTTCAATAAATTCTCAAAAAGTGAACTAGCTCACCACATCTACACAGTTCACCATTAAATGTAATAACTATTCATTTTAACTTAAATCAATAAATAACTTGACATCTCATAACTTTTATCACTGAAGACAGAGAAGAGGGAAGGAAAGATTTGAAGGTTTGTTTGTTTTTTTATTTTTAATTTTTTTATTTGATTTTGGTATTTAGGAGAGTCCAATATTTGGCCATATTTTCCCCTTCTCAAGAATTCAAATTAAAATTAACATTTAAAATTCAAATCAAGTTTAATCTGTTACATGTCTTGTTAAGTGCAAATATAAGCAGAGGACTGGCTGTGAATTAGGAGCCAGTGGTCGTGATTACAGAATGCCCAGCTGCTTGTGGGGTTTGATTTTTTGAGCGTGACAGGTTTCTTATGGTGTGAGTGTGAACAGAGCCAAGCTTGCTCCAGTGACCTCGGAACAAAAAAATGCTTTAGATTGGAGCGTGAAGGCTACACGAAGGAATTCACAACCAGGAGTTAAGTTTATCTACCTCTACAGTGAACAGTTAATAAATAAAAAGCTGTGAACATGTGTTCTTAAGTTATTTATGTGAACCGGGGCCTAACAGGGCTCGTATAACTGTAAGCTTTGAATAGACATTAGAGTAGTAGGCTACTGCTGTAAAAACAGGTTGAGATAAATGTTTTGATGAAAATGAGAGGTTGAATCCACACAGGATATGTCTGGGAAATATCTGGGATATCAGACTGTTGTGTGTTTACCCTGGTCAGGTCCACGCCATATCTCACTCCCAGTTCATCCAGAGATATTTTATGGTCATCCTGTAGAAAGACACATACACACACAGAAGATTCAAAACACACACACACACACACATGCCTACCAGGAAGTGTCGAGAATGAATTAATAATCACAGCCTTCCATGGCTGTGTAAGTGGATCAGTGTGCTACACTGGGACTATTTTAAAAATTGCGCTTCAAAAAGCAAATGCACAGAGTATCAATCTTACACAGAGACACACACACACACACACACACACACACCAGCATGCATCCAGATTTAATGGATAATCACAGACCTCCTTAGCTATGTAAGTGGATCAGTCTGCACTTCATCTGAACTATTTTAAAAAAGGTGTTTGAATGCGACAACATGGAACATCAGTCTCTGTCTCACTCACACACACAGACACACACACACGCACACACACACACACACACACACACACACACACACACACAGAGCTCTTACCAGAGACACCTCCTTCTTCAGCTCATCTAAATCCTTGTCTTTTTTCTTCCTCTTTCCGCCGGCCTTCTCGGCCTCTTGTCCTAACTGACAGGGTGAAAAACAAAAGATTTCTGTCTGTACTGATCCATTTACAC
>NC_044499.1:2181313-2186313 GCF_902362185.1 Chanos chanos
AGAGAGAGAGAAAGCAAGAGAGTGAGAGGGAGAGAGAGAGAGAAAGAGAGAGAGCGGAGAGAGGAGAGAGAGAGAGAGAGAAAGAGAGAGAGAGAGAGAGAGAGAGAGAGGGAGAGAGAGAGAGAGAGAGAGAGAGAGAGAAAGAGAGAGAGAGAGAGAGAGAGAGAGAGAGAGAGAGAGAGAGAGAGAGGGAGAGAGAGAGAGAGAGAGAGAGAGAGAGAGAGAGAGAGAGAGCCTGCAGAAAGCCGGAGGCAGTGAGAAAAACAAAAGCCAGGGGAACAGAGGGATTTGATGATAGAGGAACTGACAACGCCGAACAATGGTGCGTGTGTGTGTGCGTGTGCGTGTGTGTGTGTGTGTGTGTGTATGTGTGTGTGTGTGTCTCTCTCTCTCTCTCTCTCTCGCTCTCGCAGAAAAATAAATAAATAATCAAGTAAAATAAAAAAAAAAAACTACATTCCATTAAAGGGGAAGAAGTAGAAATAACTATTAAACACTAAATATTCAATATACATACATGTGAAATATACAGGAAGTAAAACTTCTACTGTTGTAGTTTTAAAGACATAGATTTTTTTTTCAGTCAGAACAAATTCATGCCCATTACAGATGTACATATGAGAGTTTTTTCCGAAGATTCTAAGACAGGATTATTCCATATGGGTTTGGATAATATGACCAACTATTTAATCATGCACCAAGTTCTTTCAAATCTTATCCCAGTCATTGCACATGAGATTTTCGTCATGTGCAATGGCAGTGGGGCAGTGACCTCACTTAACATACCTTAACAAGGCCCACATAGACATCCACCCTACACAGACAGGTACACACACACACATGACACACACTCTCACCACACACACAAACTCCCTCTGCCTCCCAAGATAAACACTCTCACACCCACACGACACACACTCTCACCACACACACACAAACTCCCTCTGCCTCCCAACACAGATAAACAGATAAAGAGAGAGAGAGAGAGAGAGAGAGGGAGAGAGAGAGAGGGAGGGAGAGAGGGAGACATTTATATACACACACACACACACACACCCATATATATATATATATATGTATGTATGTATGTATGTATATGTGTATATATGTATGTATATACACATACAAGCATATATATATGTATGATGTGTGGTCTTGGTCTAGTTTTCTCTGTGTCTCTCAGACAAAAGCTTTGTTCCTAAATGCAGGTCTCAGAGCTGATGGCTGGTTAATGGGTTTAAACACTTTTCTTCCTCTCAGATAGACTGACCGACCCCTTTTCTCCTGCAGTCTGAATGTTTACTTTGGAAAGAGACCTAGCAAACAGCTGCCATGTGAATATTTCACAACATTCATTTCTCATTTCAACTCAATTTCATTTTTATTTCAGCATTAATGTAAGCTCTGTGTGTGTGTGTGTGTGTGTTTGTGAACAGGTAGTCAGTCAACGTTCCTCCCAGAGATCAGGAGTCGGGAACTTGGGGAATATTTGAAGGGAATACTTATCTTGAGAATGTTCTGGAATCTTAACGGAGCAGAGGGTGTTAGTAAAAGCTTTGTAAGGCTCCTGGTGCTTCAGACACATCAGAATTCAGATGAAGGAAGATCTTGTTTCTCACGTCCACAGAGACACAGAGAACAGATGTCGCTCCTTATTGAAGAGAAGTTAAAGAAACTCGCGTTTTTGCTGTGTTCCTTCGTAATTAGTACTTTGGGCACTTGCGTAAGGACACAGAAAGATGAAAAAAAGGGGGAGGAGCCCAGTGAGAGAGAAAGAGCAGGGGACCAATAAACTTTCAGCCAGAGAGAATTTCTATCTGCCTGTGTCCACACTGTTGGAACGCAGTTCCTCTCCAAATTCTTGGTGTTTTATAAGTTGTTCTGGTTCCCACTGAACAGCAGGGTGAAACCAGTGTGGTAAATAAACAAGTTATACTGGTGGTCCTTTGAGGCGTGTGAAGTCCTGTCTGCTGTGTGTGTCCAGTCGGACTGAACTCATGTCCACACAAACAGGATGAGACACAGAGACACACACAATAATTAATATTGTTAGATAATAATTAATATTGTTAGATAATAATTAATGTTGTTAGCCTTCACATCAGACACAAAACCTTTAACACAGTCGCTCTCTGCCCCTCACTCCTCAGATGCGTGTTAGTCATTCATTTCATAATCTCCCTTTTAAGCTTTTCACACAGAGTGACAAAGCTCTCTGCCTCCCTCTCTCACTCTGTAAGTCAGAGTGTATCTGGCCAGATGTTTTAGAGTGTCCGGAAAGTTCTGTTTGTTTGTCCCTTGAGGATTTTGTAAGACGCTTCCCAGTGCCAGGACACACTGCCAGGTCAGTTTGGTTTCACTGAGTGTTGTATTGGTAAAGGGTACAAATAGAGATAATACACACACATACACACACACACATGCTGAGCTCACCATGTGTTGAGCGTTTTGGGAAACAGCATGGCAGACCAGTCAGAATCCATTGCAAATCTCTCTCTCTCTCTCTCTCTCTCTCTCTCTCTCTCTCTCTCGCTCTCTCTCTCTCTCTCTCTCTCTCTCTCTCTCTCTCTCTCTCTCTCCCTAACAGACACACACACACAAACAGTAATTAGCTCATATTGAAAACACAGAGATTTAGCCCAACACTTTGACTGTCAGTTTACGCCTGGATGATGATTCAAATAGAAAATTACTCTGATCAACTGCTCTGAATGTCTAAACCCATATAAAAAACGTGCACACACACGCACGAACATCAACGCGTTCCCGACGGCAGGCCGTAAAAAAACCACATATAGCTTTGTTTGGCACACACTCTGACACACAAAACATAAATCATTTTTCTGCCAAAACACACACACACACACACACACACTGGGCAGAACAAGCACACACACACACACACACACACACACACACTGGACAGAACAAGCATATCCAGCAAGTGTGCGAGATGATGGGCTAAGCTGACATCATCAAACTGTGAAGGTCAGAGGTCACGAAGTGAACGTGCCAAGCTCCTGCGAGCGACAAACAGTAGCGACATTCACGGAGGTCAAGGCAGGACAAAAGAGAGATCTCCCTCTCTCTCTCCATCCATCCCTCCATCTCAGATGGCAGGGATGTCACAGAGAGCACCAAACAAGAGAAGGAGGGAGAGAGAGGGATGAAGAGATGGAGGGAAAAGGCGAGAGAAGAGAAGAAAGTCATTGTTTGGAGTTGAAAGACAGGCTGTCTTCTCAGCTTCACCCTCAGTCGGAGTAGGAGTAGGGCCCAGGAGTCGAGAGGGAGAGAGAGAGACATGAAATCTATTCATCCAAATTTCAGACATTTTTTGAGGGCTGTTTTTTCCTCTGGTCATTGTGTCAATGACAAAAGTGTGTGTCTGTGCGTGCGTGCGTATGTATGTGTGTGTGTGAGAGAGTGCTCAGGGGGATGATCTAGTCTAATGTGAAGTTCTCATTCTCTTTCTTGACACTGTAGAGATAGAATATTTCAGTCTCTTTTCTTTCTCTCTTTGTCTCTCTCTCCGGAACACGCTATCAACTTGAAAGCAGTGTCTGTCAACTCCTAGACCTGAGACACACACACACACACACACACTCTCAGTCCTGTGTGAACACACAGTGTCTTATCTGCTGGGTTAACTGGGCTTATGGCTCCTCGTTAAGTCGCCCACTGTCTGAACACTGGGTCTGAATGAAACACAGAGGCAAAGGATCAGGAGAGCTAATTAATTTTAATTAATTTGAGTTAAAGGGGGAACTCTAATGAATGAGATGGATTTGTGAAACAGATGAGATGTGATGAAAGGCCCCAAAAAAATCAGCTTTTCACAGGCGCTGAAGATTATTAAATTATTATTATTGAGGATTATTACCACCCAACTTTCACTATTCGGGCTCCATTCAAATGAACCAGGGCACATTCTATTCACGACAGCTCCAGCATGTACGCATTTCTGAGTTCTGAATTTGTTTGAAAACAAAAACATTATTTCAGTTAAGTTCCTGTGTTTCTGTGCTGTTGTCTATCTCCAGATACACACATGCACACACACACAAACGCACACACACACACACGCGCGCACACACGCAAAGCTTGTTGTTCCTCATTCCTTACCACTCTTTCATTTAAATGACTAAGAGAAGAACAGACACCTAACCTGGCTAGATCAATTTCAGAGAGAGAACAGAAAGAGAGCCAGAGATGTATGCGGCACTGGAGAAAAGAAAGGATTGTTTGAAGAGAGAGATGCAGGGAAGTACACACACACACACACACACACACACAGAAAAAGAATGGCGACAGCGAGAAAGGGCAGGACAATTTAATTTCCCATCCTCCGTCTCTCACAAGAGAACAGCTCTCTTCTCTCTCCCTCATCCCTCGCTCTCTGCATAAACACAGACAACCCTCAGGACCGCGGCTTACACACATCTCACACATCACACACACACAAATGGGCTCTCATATGAGGCTGTAAAAAGTGTGTTACTGTACGCCAGCCCACACCAATACCAGTTCACCCACAGCCCAATAACAGTTCATTCACACACACACACACACCAGTTCATTCACACGCCAATATCAGTTCACTCACACCCACGTCAATCCACACGCGTAAACATCAATTCACACATACCTAACTCAGTACAAACCCTCGAACTCATACAGACACCATTCCAGTGCATACACACACATCTGTATGTAAGCTCACACTCACACACACACTTACTAACACACACCAATAATTCCACCAAAGTATGCTCACAGAGACACACACCTGAAATACACAATTACATATACACTAATGCACACAACAAGTCACAAAAAACCCTTTTTATTTCTCTTCCATTCATATTTCAACAACTATTTACAACAGTATCGTTTTCCTTTTCAAGTTCTCAACATAACAGACATTTTTAAAAAAAGCCCATTCAATCATGTAATTAAACCACAGTTTCACAATCTTTCACAGCCAATGGGAATGAGATGTG
>NC_044499.1:2188813-2196313 GCF_902362185.1 Chanos chanos
GTGTTAATGTGATCGGTTTGTTGTGTTAACTGTTATGAGGGCTGGCTGTGTTAATGTGATCTGTGTTAATGTGATTGGTTTGCTGTGTTAACTGTTATGGGGGCTGGCTGTGTTAATGTGAGCTGTGTTAATGTGATTGGTTTGCTGTGTTAACTGTTATGAGGGCTGGCTGTGTTAATGTGAGCTGTGTTAATGTGAGCTGTGTTAATGTGATTGGTTTGCTGTGTTAACTGTTATGAGGGCTGGTTGTGTTAATGTGAGCTGTGTTAATGTGATCAGTTAACTGTGTTATTGGGGTTGTCTGTGTTAATGTGATCAGTTAACTGTGTTATTAGGGTTGTCTGTGTTAATATGATATTAATATGGGGGCTAGCTGTGTTAATGTGAGCTGTGTTAATGTGAGCTGTGTTAATATGATCGGTTTGTTGTGCTTTGTAGGGAACATTACTGTTACCTGTGCGCCTGTGGTTGCATCCTCTGGTTTCTTGTCGTCTCTAATCCTGAGGAATCGCGGGAAACGTAGAGAAATGCCTTTCTCTGGGTCCACCTGGTGGATAGAGAGAAAATTACACCATGAAAACACCACCCAAGCTTAGCATCAAAAAACCCACTAAAATATTGCTAAATATCCAGTCTGAGTATGCTACACTCTCCTCAGCCCAAACCTGTGTTATTACCACAGTGTAAAGAAAATCCTAGGACGTTGTGTAAACCTCTGTTATTACCACATTATAAAGGAGAGTTATAGGACTCTCTGTAAACCTGTGTGATTACCACATTATAAAGGAAGGTTATAGGACTCTCTGTAAACCTGTGTGATTACCACATTATAAAGGAGAGTTATAGGACTCTCTGTAAACCTGTGTTATTACCACATTATAAAGGAGAGCTATAGGACTCTCTGTAAACCTGTGTGATTACCACATTATAAAGGAGAGTTATAGGACTCTCTGTAAACCTGTGTGATTACCACATTATAAAGGAGGTTTATAGGACTCTCTGTAAACCTGTGTGATTACCACATTATAAAGGAGAGTTATAGGACTCTCTGTAAACCTGTGTGATTACCACATTATAAAGGAGAGTTATAGGACTCTCTGTAAACCTGTGTGATTACCACATTATAAAGGAGGTTTATAGGACTCTCTGTAAACCTGTGTGATTACCACATTATAAAGGAGAGTTATAGGGGGTTTTGAAGACAGATGTGAAGAGAACTGTATTCTCACTTAATCAGATTTTACAACATAGATTAAACACAGGGCCAGTTAATTTTTTCTCCACTATGTTAAGGGTGAGAATTTACACTCTGCACTAAAGAAACCTACATATCCCTTTTCATGAAATGACAATTCACAAAAATACTAAAATCACACACACGCACACACATCTATGTACATGCTTTCTTCTGGTATATATTATAAATAATATAAATAATCATTAGCATTCCTCACACAGACTAAGCCGAGCGCAAGGTTTTGAGGTCAGATGTGTTTTAATGACAGTTATACTGACCAATCCCATGGCTGCCATGTGCACGGGAGACAGTGATAAGTCAGCACATTTCACCTCCCACACCTGGACTGCATCTAACCAGACATCTGGCTGTGCTGATTGGTCCACACGATAGTAAGGCCGCGGCTTAGGCAAGATGTGTTCCTGAGGAAAAGAAAGCATTAAAGATTATTCAGTTAAACAGACACAGACACAAACACGCGCACAGTGACGGAGACACACATACACACGTTACCTTTAAGAAATTATAATGCTGCTCCAGATCTTCATCCTTAAAACCTGTTCCAATCTGAGACACACACACACACAGACACATACCTGTTAATAATGTGAGTGAGAAACCCGCCAAACATACTGAAAAAAAATTTCATACAGTGAACAGTTGGAGTGGCTGGTTTTCATTAAAAATACATAAATAACCAGGGCTTGTCCACATCACACACATACACACACACGCACGCATATGCACACACATGCATACACCCACACACACACGCGTGCACACACAGACACACACACGCGCGCACACACACGCGCGCACACACACGCGCGCACACACACGCGCGCACACACACACACGCACACACACACACGCACACACACACACGCACACACACACACACACCTTGCAGACGGATTGGAATTCTTCGTTCTCTTCGTCGTAACAGGCGAGCAGGAAGCCGCCGTAGCTGCCAGCCCGTTTTCCCTTCCCGAGATATGCACCAATCACACACAGATCCACCGTGTCCCCCACACCCTCCAGGTAATCCTTCTTCAGCTAGAGACAGGGAGAGAGAGAGAGAGAGAGAGAGAGAGAGATAGAGAGAGAGAGGGAGAAAAGGAATGAGAGAGGGAGAGAGACAGAGAGAGAAATTTTTGGTTATAATATGGACATGTTATACCCGGAACATTATCTGTCACATACACACACTTTTTTTCTCATTGCTGATGCAATACTGAACAGTGGATATTTCATCTTTTTAATGCTTCAGGAGATACTCTGAAGGAACAGTCAGGCCAATAAAGCAGATAGAGAGAGAGAGAGACACAGAGAGAGAGAGAGAAAGAGAGAGAGAGAGAGGGAGAGAGAGAGGGAGAAAGAGAGAGAGAGAGGGAGAAAGAGAGAGAGAGAGGGAGAGAGAAATTTTTGGTTATAATATGGACATGTTATACCTGGAACATTATCTGTCACATACACACATTTTTTTCTCATTGCTGATGCAATACTGAACAGTGGATATTTCATCTTTTTAATGCTTCAGGAGATACTCTGAAGGAACAGTCAGGCCAATAAAGCAGATAGAGAGAGAGAGAGACACAGAGAGAGAGAGAGAGAGAGAGAGAGAGAGAGAGAGGGAGAGAGAGTTTGAAAGCTTTAATAGAATGATAACCATTTGTTTATATGTCAGAGAGTTTGATAGATGACAGTTTGTGTGTGTGTGTGCGCGTGCGTGTGTGCGTGTGTACGTACGCGTGTATGTTTGAGAAAAAATTCTCTGACTGCATTCATCAAAAGTGAAAACAACTGACAGGCCGTAATTTCAACGAATATTTCCTCTCGAAAAGCCAGCTCAGAGAGCACTGAGTAATCACACACACAGAGACTTACCCTTCGTGTCCTGGGTTATAGGATGTGTCTGCCAGAAAAGGGGAGTGTGTGTGTGTGTGTGTGGTGTGTATACACTACCTTAAGCCAGTTGTGTGAGCGTTTGGCGATTTCATAAGTGGCATCTTTCTCCAGACTTTTCACCATAAGGCCCTCGCATGAGTCTGAGATTTAAAAACACACACACACACACACACACACACACAGAACAATTACTATTTCACACTCATCACTTGATTAGTCTCAGGACATAACTTCACTTAAACACACACACACACACCTCGGACAGACTGCTCAAGGAACTCTGCGATGGAGTCAGTGTTGTCGGAGTCGAGTGAACGAGCGAACAGAAATTCTCCCTCTCTCTCCACAAAACTCTCCCTCAGTAAAGCCCTGCGTTTACTCAGTGGCTGCCGCACCAACGACTGAGGAGGAGAGAGAGACAGAGAGAGAGAGAGAGAGAGAGAGAGACAGGGAGAGGGGGGGGATGAGAGAGAGAGATATTTACAGAGGTGGTCAAATGCTCCACTACCAGCACTGGCTGTGGTGGCCACAGCACTAATCTTCATCATTTGATAAAACACACCATCATCATCTTCTTTTCACCATGTCCTTACCTCTCCATTAAGGTAGAGCAGGTCAAACGCATACACACACACCTGGACCTTAATATCTGACGCGTCCACGTCCTGAAACACACACACACACACAGACACAGACACAGACTTTTAAGGTGATGTTTGAGAGGTTGGTATGCTGTCTCATATCTTCACCATTGAAATCTGCTCCAAACCTGATCCAACACACTTATAAAGCTGCTTCTCTCCTCTCCACCTCCCACTCTCTCTCCCCCTCACCATCTGTCCATCCCTCCTTCCCTCTCCCTCTCTTTCTCCATCAGCCATCTACCTCAATACATAAACCTCTCCTTCTTCATTTTCTCTCAATTTGTTATTCCCTCTCTCGCCTCCAAATGAACCATCCTGCTCTCTCTCTCTCTCTCTCTGTCTGTCTCACCTTTCTCTTGCGTGTGGTGAGAACCTGAAATGGCTGTATTTGCTTTTTCTCCCTGTCCCAGGCCACAGCCTCAGAGTCCAACACGCAGGAGCGAACAGATGCTTTCTTCACCTGGGAGAGAGCGACAGAAGGAGAGAGAGAGAGAGAGAGAGAGAGGAATGGACAGATTAAAGGCCAAACAGGGGTGTGTGTTCGACAGAGATAAACGAGAGGACTGCTGGAGTGGTGATATAAGGGACAATGAGGATGTGTGTGCTCAATGCGTCTTCCTCAAAGGTTAAAAAAAAAAACCCCAAAAAAACCCCCTGTATTCCTGCATGAGTGAGTGTGTGTGAGTGTGTGTGTGAGACAGAGAGTTTGAGAGACAAAGTGTGTGTGTTTGCCTCTCTGTGTGAGAGCGTTTGAGAGACTGCGTGTGTGTGTGTGTGAGTGTTTATGTTTGAGAGACAAAGTATGTGCGTATACGTGTGTGTGTGTGTGTGAGATACCTGAGGAATTCGTGAGATGATATCTGGGTATTTGCTGGTGTTGTCCTCCTGATTACGGCTGAAAATTCGAATTTCTCCACTCTCCAGAATGTGAATCTGGAGCCAGATCAGTGAGTCAGTTCATTACGTATCCAACAAACACATCAATTACAATTACCCACAAAAATGACTAGTGAAAACAGACTGGGGCGCCACTTAGTGGTGCAGATGAGTAACTACAGGCATGCATACACACACATGCACATGTGTACCTGTGCCCTCTCTCCATCATATTTGTATTCACAAGTGAAAGCGGCCTCATCGAATCTCTTCATGACCTCCCCCACGCCTTTAGTTGGGTGGGCTAACATAGGCCTCAGAGGGACACCTGGAAGAAAACACACACAAACACACTAAACATACAGAACTAAACACACACACAATAAACACACACACACTAAACACACAGAACTAAACACACAGAACTAAACACACAGAACTAAACACACAGAACTAAACAAACACACACACACTAAACACACACACACTAAACATACAGAACTAAACATACACACACTAAACATGCACACACTAAACATACAGAACTGAACATACAGAACTAAATACACACACACTAAACATACAGAACTAAATACACAGAACTAAACATACAGAACTACACATACAGAACTACACATACAGAATGAGATACAGAACGTCTGCATTTGCAGCCTCTGAACTTCCACAGAAACTTATCCATGGTCTTGCATTGGTCTTAAGCTATTGATGTGCTGCAGGCTGGAGCACTGTGATTGGATGTTACCTGGAGTAAGCTTGCAGTGATTGGGCAGCTCGTCAATGCCCTCTTTCAGCAAGACAGGAATGATGACATCATAGTTGGGCATCTCACTGGCAATGAGTGGGAATAAAAAAAAAAAAAGAGAGAAAAGAATGTTATAATGGTCTAGAATAGTACTGTATTGGCCATATCTCCCAGCCCTAATTGTACCTAAAAGCATGCAGACCAGAGTTTGTCTGCACTGTTGCTTGCCACAAACTTTAAGAAAATAGAGTAAAAAAAAAAAGACACCCACACACTCAGTCTGCAGATTGAGCTGGATGTCTCCCAACACAGCAATATTATATAACTATGGTGGAATGTGCCCAGTTAATTCAAAATTTAGTCCTAACAACAGAAACCAGTAGCCAGCTAAGGTGAACAGCTCTGTGACAGTGCATTTGGTGACATGACAGACTCCATAATCGAGGGGTGGATAGAAATGATGATCCAGCTAAATATGGGAAAATTACTGGCTCCATAGCGAGGTTTGGGCATTTTGCCGACATGTGGGGACATTACTGATGTGAGTGAAGTTAGGTAATTACTTACACTATGGTGAAATGTGGGTACATTAGAGATACTGAGATTTATTAGATATTATGCCTCATTATTGCCAAAGTGTGCTCTCATAGTGACAATATACCGCAATGTGGGGACATTACTGATACTGAGATTTATTATTGTTATTATTCCTCATTATTGCCAAAGTGTGCTCTCTCATAGTGACAATATACTGCAATGTGGGGACATTACTGATATTGAGATTTATTATTGTTACTATGCATCATTATTGCCGGTGTGCTCTCTCTTACTGACAATACACTGTAATGTGGGGACATTACTGATACTGTGATTTATAACTCTTATTATTTATGATTGCCAGTGTGCTCTCTCATAGTGACAATATACCGCAATGTGGGGACCCCCAATGCAGTGCGGGGACATTACCGATACTAAACAGCACATCTGAAGTTTCCACCCACTTTACACCTGGTCAGTGACTCAATATAGTGACACATTATATGCGTATTTATAACTGTATATAGGTATAGGTATATGTATGTGTATGTGTGTGTGTGTGTATATTTATGTATATATATACACACACACCAGTAATTCTGTTTAAAGATGAGGGTAGAGTGGAGTGTCGTATGTCTAAGTGTATAATGGAGTATTCATATATATATATATATATATATATATATATATATATATATATATATATATATATATATATATATGTATGTATGTATGTATGTATGTATGAATAACTTAATATGCACCAGTAAGTCAGTATAAGGATTAAGGTAGGGTGGAGAGTTTTATATATAAAATTGTACATTCACCAGTAAGTCTATGGATGAGGGCAGAGTGGAGTGTTATATGTATAACTGTATATGTGTGTGTGTGTGTGTGTGTGTGTATATATATATATATATATATATATATATATATATATATATATGTGTGTGTGTGTGTGTGTGTGTATTTACATACATATACACATACATACATACAGTCTAAATATAAACTGTATATTCACCAGTAAGTCTGTTTAAGGATAAGAGCCTTCTCCTCCAGCCAGACTCTCCTGCTCTCTGGGCTCATGCCTTTCCCAGCGTCGATAACAGAAGGGGGAAACTCTGAGAAAACGCAAAGGGAAGGTGTCCACGTAATGTTCATTATGCTGCCTGAATGTTAACTTGGCTTCCGATGGTTCGGTTATATCAATGTTGTAATAATGTTTCTTGGTTAACCTTGTCCTGGAGGGGTCAGACAGACAGCCTGACTCAAAGCAGCCAACACACTCTGTTCAGCCAATCCAATTCTGAGTTTCCCTGCCAGAGACCTGCCAGTCAAACATCAACAGAATCATAGTGACATCACCAGTAGGGAACAACAAGCTATGTCCAGAATATAAAAAAACAACAAAAAAAAAACTTTACAATGCCAGAGAATCAGTGACAAAGACAACCGTTACTCATTTAATGATATCTATCAATATCAAACAAACAATCAAAGAATTAGGTTCTATAAGAAAACCACTCTGCATA
>NC_044499.1:2203813-2243813 GCF_902362185.1 Chanos chanos
ACAAGCAACACGAAAAGAAACAAGAGAAGTGTTTGTCCCTTTTTGTAATCTTAAAAATTATCTTTACACTTACGCTATACTTCGCTGCATCGTGCCACTTTAGTACTGTTTTAATGTCCAGTCCTTATGATGCGTAATTTTGCAGAATTACAGAAGTATGATCACACACATCAGTACCCGCGCTCACTTCTGAATGATTCGGCGCCAAAGTGACGTCAGAGTTGCGCCGCTTTTTTTCCCCCCATCAGGGAAAAAAAAACACAGCGCGTCGCGCGTAAACGGCTGGAGCGCCGTCTAGTGTAGCGGATGTATTCTTTCCTAGAAGCATTATCCCTGAATACCAACATGTACTAACAGCAGTGAATCGCATCTGCATAAAATGGCTTCATAGAGTTGTACAGTTTCTATGTCAGCTGACTCACTTTAATATGGTATGCACAACATCAAGTGTTGTGGGAGTAGCAGTAAGTGAAGATTTAGAGTGGATTATAACTCACAGCGCAGCGCGACGAACAATCTGAACAACCTGACAGTCTTATTCAGCTCATGTTTAATGTATTCAGATTCATATCCACAACGTGACTCGGTGTCATGCAATCATTCACTCAGTTGTGACTTTGTTCAATATGTTTTGAATGTTATTTATTTTATATATAGCTTTTATGATGTAGCGTGTGTGTGTGTGTGCGCGCGCACATACGTACATGTGCATGTAGGTCAGCTCTTTCACACTGCTTCATATTTACTCTGTAAACTTCATGGTCCATGTGGGTTGTTTGTGTGTTGTGAGAGAAAAATGTATCTGAAGGATTTTAATTTACTTTCTCTTACATTTTCTCTGAGTATGTATCTTACTGATATCTGACTTACTGATATCTGTCTTACTGACACGGCTAACCAGTAGAACCAGGTTCTTCCCGGATCTGCTTTTATGTGTGCTGGTTGCCTGATTTACTGTAAATGGACAGAATTCCACCTGGGTTTCAAGCATATTTGATATGTAACATAACAAGATGATACAACACAATATTTCAGAGCAAGCCACAAACAAACAGCAAGTAAACTTAAACTTAAAAAATAAGCATGATGGGCAATATTTGCCAGTTTTATAGTTACCAACAGTTTGGCGATTGTTCTGCAACTGTCTGTTCATTTATGTAGTTGAAGTACAAACATGAGTTTAATATTTTTGAAAATTCAATATGTTTTACATTACAGTGAATTTACTGTCCCACTCCTCCTGTTATAAAACCCTTTAGCAGAATAAGGGTGGTACATTCAAATACAGTCACATTGGTTTCTGCCAGCATCAGCAGCCAATCAGAGCCATTGTTTTTCAAGAGAGTGACTGCACTCTGTAGTTCAAGTCTGCTGCCATAAATTGGCCATATGGAGACAGAAGGTAAACCAGTATTACAAACCCAAACCTGACCGATATAATGTAATTTGTAATTATTGCCAAAAAGTTGTTAACATCGAAAGGTTGTAGATACAATTTTCCTTTCCATTTAAATTTCCATGTTATTTTAAATATACCAAATGATTTTATAGGTAAGTTTCTGTATTTGTTCTCATTAATCCTTAAACATTTTGAAAGCCCTAAGTGTAAATGAGCTGATGGAAAGGGGTTGTCTCTCTCCAATGACTTAGGGAAGACCGAGCACCTGCATGCCACGGTCAATTCCTGGATAGGTACACTCAACAGACAGGATTCCACTGATGGCCCACAAGCTAGACACCAGCTGATTTCTGGAAATTCATTTGCCATTTGAAACGGAAAGGGTAGAGTGGGTGTGGCCAGTCATACAAATCAGATATCTGTCACAGCTGTGGCTGCCGCATCAGTTTCACTACAACATATTTTAATTTCAGTACAATGTAATTTCAGCATTAGATTCTAGCAGCCTTAGATTCAGTCTGCTCTGTGGTCCTAATGGCCGTCACCATGACGACTGTCTAACAGTAGAGATTTTCTTTTACATTAACACTGCATGCACAATAGGGCAGACAGGAGCTACTTAGCTTTCTGTCTGTAGTTTTCTCTTTTGAGTTTAAGGATGTGTTCATGTTTATCACAGGAGTTTTCCATCAGGCCATCACCAGTTAGCCCATCTTCTGCAGAATAAATAGCTCATTCTAATGTATGTACTGAGAGAGCCCATAGTAAACTTCAGTAAGCCTGCCACTGTTGAATTTGCTCAGAGAAATAGAGTTAAATGAAATCTGAATGTGTCTGTGGTATGTGACATATTTAAACTTAATCTGACTATCATTCTGGTTTCCATGGTTCTTCTCCAGTGGTACCATGGAAACACTATCACAGGCACCCTGTGTATGATACTGTGCAGTGTATTTATTTTCTTGTTGGCTTGTTATCTTATTGGCTAAGAATCCCTCAGTTGTGGTTTCATTTTTCAGTAAAGCAGCTGATCAGCTGACGAACAGGTGTTTAAAGGTGTGGTTTTGTGACATCATGTCAAGTGCGTTAGTTAAAATATTCTGCTCTCTCCTGAACAGGTACATACTGGCTCTCTCACAGTCACCCAAAGCAATTTAAAACTAACAGTGTTGGATTAATTATTTAATGTAACAGGTGAATCAGCCTGAGAATGGAGACTAAGATGTTAATTACGGCATTGTTATTCTGCTGTTGCACCCTCTTTGCTGTTGGACATGAGTTTTACTCTTCCATAGGTAAGATTTTCCAATTTTTAAAACATTTCAATTTTTGTGTCATTTCAGACAGAGCCTCTCATTACCAACATTGTTGGTATGTTGCCAGTAATGAAAATTATATTCAGTTTTGTGTGAAAACAGGCATTTAACAACGCGGTAAAATTATATTGTTAATTGCCAAATGTATCACTTTCAGATGAAATTTCAAAACTCGTCACCAAGGAAAAAGAGCTTTTGAAAGGTTTCAGAGATTACATCCAATTGGAAGAAGACAACTTACAGACAATGAAGAGGTGATGTTATCATTGTTATCATTCAGGTTTATTGAGGGCTGCAGCTGATGCCTGGTGGTGTATGGGACAAAACTGCTACTGTATGTCACAGAATAATTTATGCTAGAAAATGTTACAAAGATGTGTGTGTGTGTGTGTGTGTGTGTGTGTATGTTTGTGTGTGTACTCATAGTGTTAATCTGTATACAAACTTGTTTTCACGGTAACAGAAACATCATGTAAAATATTGTCTGAAAATCTTTTGGTTGCAACAGAACTCTCTTAGTGCTTGGGATTCTGGCAGAGGGTGATGAGACTCAGGTTAACGAGCCTGTGGCAGCGTATAAACTATTGCGAAGACTGAAGACTGATTGGAAACTCATTCTAAAGACTGTGATGTTGAGCACCTTTCCACGTAGGACATCTCTCCTCTTACACACAGATTGTTATGTTTTGCGTGTTTTTAAGGACGATGTCCAATTTCACTCACAAAAACACAAACTTAAGTTATTGCTTTAATATTTTATACAGGATTTTGCCTTATAAAGTGAAATCAAGAGAGGACAAGAAAGAGAACCCAGTAGGCCAAGAAACAAAATTTCTCCGCAATAAAAAAAAAAAATCTCCCTTTCAGCCCATAAAGCACATGGTCCTTTGTGGCCTTATATTTATACAGATATATTATTCATTTATAATATTGATACCATTCATAATTCATTTATAAAATTCATATTCATTTTGCATGAATCAGAATTTTCTAACTGATTCCTATCTGGCATCTTGTCCTCTGGCAGCAAATGACTTATCCCATAGAGTTGGCTGAAACTGTTTGACTTGCACCTCATTAAATTCTCAACTGATATATATATATATATATATATATATATATATATATATATATATATGTATGTATGTATGTATGTGTGTGTGTGTTTGTGTGTGATCCCACACCTCCTGCTTTTTTTTCAGTGATTGAACATTATGTGTGTGTACAGAATATGTAGAAAGGCTGGATGAAGAATTCTACAAGCTCCCGAGTCAAACTGATTTGGATGGGGCCGCCAGTGGAATTATAACCTTACAGGAAACATACCTGCTTTACCCAGAGAACATCACCAGTGGAGCTATCACAGGTCAGCCCATAGATTTTCTCCACTCTTTCAGCGCTCAGCAACCAGAGTCACATGTCAGCAAGTTTTTAAACTCTAACACTTTCCACAGATACTTTGAAACTTTATATTTATCTATTTTCCTTTTTCTTCAATGGCCCGGTAATTTAGTTAGAGAACAGAGTGTTTCAATAAACATTTGCTTTTATGCATGGGATCACAACGTGGCTTCTATAAATTTCCGTATCAACTAATCACCATGGTTTCTGATTGGCTGAAGACAGCACACACCTGATTGGCAGGTGAAAATTAGTCTGTGAATATGAGATCAAAGCAAAAACCAGTTGGTTTTTGGCCCTCCAGGACTAGATCTGAGGAAGAGCTTTGTACAAGACTATGCACAAACGTGTACTGTCTTTGGTGAATAATTGTGACTCTTGCACAGGAAAACCAACATTTTTGGGCCCAGAAGCAGCTTATCATTTGGCAATGGTTGCTAAAGAACAAAAGAAGTTCCAGCATGCCTTTCTGTGGGCATGGGAGGGCTTGAAGCAGCTTGAACAGGGTACACTGTCAACAGTGACCAAGGTGGAATTTCTTGCTGTTCTTAGTACTTCAGCTTTTGAGTTTGGCAATCTGCCTTTGGCAATCATTTCCACCCAGCAACTTGTCAACCAGGGTGAGTTACCTGATACATGCTCTCACACATCTGTATGCAAAGAAGCAAAGCTGTCTCAGCAACCATTTCTCTGAAACGTCCTCCCCTCAGATCCCACAAATGAACCAGCACGCAATGTATTGTCAACATTCAAACTGTTGTATCGGGTTCTAACACCCACACCCAACCGTGACATATTCACGCTTCAGCCATCAAACAGCTCCTATGAAGCCCTGTGCAGGGGCGAAGGCATTAAAATGGCAAGTTTGTCAAACTGAGAGCATGAGATTCTCAGGTTAACAACAATAAATAATCAAACAAATGTCATAACATTCAAACATACACAAATGACATGCCCATTGTAATCAATGTCAGACCCCCAGAAGACAGAGGGCGCTGTTCTGCAGATACAGCACTGGTGGAGGAAACCCTAGACTGATGTATGCCCCAGTGAAGGAGGAGGATGAGTGGGACAATCCACCAATCAAAAGATATCATGACATCATATCTGAGAAGGAGATGGCGACTCTGAAGACACTTTCTCGGCCAAAGGTAAATTCATGAATTTTTAAACTATGCTTCATGTTCATAATTACCAATATTCAGGGTACACAGCATAGGACATAACATCTCTGCACAATGTTCTCCACCCCAGCTCTCACGCACTTCAGTTTATCACAGTGAAGAAGGATCCGGCATTTCAAGCAACCGTGTCTCTCAAGGGTTTGTATACAAACGTTTTGTCTTTATCAATGGCACGATCATCTCTGAGCATATTTCTATGGCTTTGATGGAATGTTTCCAGTTTATTTGTGATAGTGTTCTTTTTCATTTTTTCTTTGAGATATCTGACTTACCCCTCAGTACACAGACTACAGCATGCATCTGTGGCGTTCCATCAAGTCCACAACAGGCTGCAGAGTATTTGAAGGACATAAACACAAGTTGCATTAGTAAACTGAATTGTAGATCAGGTCCAATGAGGGTGGAGTAACTGGTAGGTGGTGGAACCGGAGATGATAAACAAACAAACGCTGGCATATATTATTGAGAGCTGTAGAGCTTTAGACCAAAACTATGAACAGGTGAATAGTTTTTACCAAGTGGGTCATGGCCTCTTACATTAGGTCAGCTGGCATGGTAGCAGTTTCACTTCTTAAAACCAGGGATGGATGTGGATATAAAAAGTATGATCAATGGGTCACTACTGAATTGTATTCCAGAATTGTTCAAACTTACACCAAGAGTCTGTCAAGCCATAATATAATGTGTGAATGCACATTACATGTTACATATGAATAATGTTACATGCTACATGAAAAGGAGGGTGACTGGGAGTGCAGTGTTAGGTGTGCTGCTCCCTGTGTCACTGTGCCTTTGCGCTGTTTCAGGGACCTTGCTGTCACCGTGGGGTGTCGGTCAGAACACAATCCAAGCATCCAATTTGGGTTTTTTATATTTATTAAAATGCACAGCACGACATGAGCACACTTGAACTTGCAAAAAGGGGGTTTGGTAAGGTGTGGTCTGATGTAGGTGTGTGTGTGTGTGTGTGAGTCTGTGTTATACTTTCCTTAGATAACCATTTATGCACTGTCTTCTGAGGCAGAGGTTCCTAACTGATGGCCCTTTTATACACTACATGTGAATAATGTTACAAGGCAATGCATGTAAACATGGTCGGTGAATGCCATTCTGTGTCAGAGTGTAAATCACTCTATCAGTTAGGGTTAAGGTTAGGGTTACCTAACCCTATATCAGTAAGGTTGCTAGTGTTATGATCTCTAATCAGCCTACTACCACTGCGGCTGGTGTGGAAATGTCAAGCATACTGCTGACAGTTTCCTGGTTTGGATGCGTTGTATCCTCCTATGGAAAACCCCTATTAACTCAACCAGTTTTCCTGCAGTGCTTTACAGACAGTGGTAACGCACAGTGTTCTGTGAGCATTGACTGCTTTTGGCCCATCACTGAGATATTTAGCGGTAACAAAATTGAAACATTTTGTATTTTTTTGAGCTTTGTTTTTACCAGCTTTAATATGATTATGTTAGATGATATATATTAATTATATTAATTTATTAGATCTGTGGCCTTCTAAGACTTTTTTTTGTAATTTCTGATTATTTTAAAAATCAGTAGTTATTTTCTCTTTGAGAGAAAAATCTCTCAATGCAATCTCTTTGAGATTGCATAAAACCAATCCTTACCCACACCTAAGACACAGCTGAATTAAGGATTTAAATTCTATTAGACACAGCTAAGTTAAGGATTTAAATTCTGTGAGACACAGCTAAGTTAAAGACTTAAGTTCTATGAGACACAGCTAAATTAAGGACCTAAATTCTATGAGACACAGCTAAATTAAGGACCTAAATTCTATGAGACACAGCTAAATTAAGGACTTAAATTCTCTGAGACACAGCTAAGTTAAAGACTTAAATTCTATGAGACACAGCTAAATAAAGGACCTAAATTCTATGAGATTCACCACACGTTCAGTCAACCCATGTATCTCTTCTTTTCCACATCTGTAGGGCGGTCAGTGACACCTTTAGCAATATCTTATTTATCAAATATGCATATATTTAATGAACTTACATATGATTTGGTCATATAAAATCCCTGTCTCATTAGAGAGATGAAGGTGAGAGTAGAGGGAATTGCAGACACTATTAAACAGGCTTGGGGGGGGGGGGGGGGGGGGGGGGGGCTAAAGCCTTTAGCATCATGTTGTTTTGATTAAATTTTTGCACGTTGTTAAGAATTTTCTCTGAGGAATGCAGCCTCCATAGATAAACCTACGGAGGAAGCATGCAAAGGTGTTATATTTCATGTTTAACCAAAAAGGGAGCCTCCAGTTTGCAAACAGTGGTGACTGGCAGTCAAAAGATGTGGCTAAAACATTAGTGAAGTTTCTTTTCATTGGTCACTGTGGATGAATTGTAAAGCTCTCTAACTTTCATAACTAAGAGCACTCAAACTTGCAAGGTAGTCCAACCAGACACAATTGAAATCAAGGGTTAGGCTTAGAAACCTAACCATGGTCCAACCGGACACAGTTGAAACTAAGGGTTAGGCTTAGAAACCTAACCATAGTCCAACCAGACACAGTTCAAACCAAGGGTTAGGCTTAGAAACCTAACCATAGTCCTACCGGACACAGTTGAAACCAAGGGTTAGGCTTAGAAACCTAACCATAGTCCAACTGGACATAGGTCAAATCTAGGTCCTGCCTCAACTATCCAGTGAAAAAAGGAAATTTCATTTTATTATTTTGAAACATTTTAATCTGAGAACACTCTGTGTATTTTCTCAGTTCACTTGCCTGTGTGTCTTACAGTGTGTTTTTAAAAGATGTGGAGGATCCTGTACTTGCTCGCATCAGTCAGAGGATAGCGGACATCACTGGTTTAGACATGGAATCTGCTGACAGGTTACAGGTAGAATAAAAAACAACAACAACAATTTTTTCCCCCAACTTGTCCTTTTTCATCATATTTGATTTTACATTATTTTATTTTTTTACAAGCAATTGGCTGTACAGTTGTGATGCCAAAAAAGGTATAAAAAACCCCTTTTTAAAAATGACCACATCTTTTCAGGTTGCAAACTACGGAGTTGGGGGACATTTTAAACCCCACACTGACTCACTGGTGAGACCAAGACTTTCAATCACACATGTGAAAATAGAGACATGTTTAGAATATTTATGGATATACTTTGATATACTGTATATACTTCTGCTTATGGTCAGACCATTATTCAGACACTGTGCTTTTATCCACAGGGGCCTGGATACTTCAACGACATGCTTGGGGATAGGATTGCCACTGTCTTAATTTATGTGAGGCTAATCTTCTAGTGTGTGTGTCACAAACTGTTATACTCTTCTAGTGTGTGTCATGAACTGTTATACAATCTTTACTGAATCTGTCTTTGTATCTCAGCTCAGCGATGTGCAATCTGGAGGGGCCACAGTGTTTCCTGAAATTGGGGCAGCACTACAAGTACAAAAGGTTAAAAAAAAAAAACTCAGTTTCCCACAATGCACCATCCTTTAGTTCCCTGTTGCTGCTACTGAATATGAATAATGCTTTGGTCTCTTAGGGCTCAGCTGTGTTTTGGTACAATCTTCTGCGTAGTGGGGAGGAAGATGATAATACACTCCACGCCGGATGCCCTGTGCTTAATGGCAGCAAATGGAGTAAGTCATCTAGAAATGAGATACCACCAGGCTAACTGGTTAACATCATTAATTAGAGATTTACTGGCTATACTGGTTATTAACTGGTTTCAAAATGAATATACCAAGAAAATGATGGTTTGAAGATGGATAAAGCACTATATTTGCGTATATTTTCTGCATAAAGTAGCCTGTTCTCCTGTTTGTTTTATCTCCTGATTTCAGTTGCCAACAAATGGATTCATGAGAGAGGACAAGAATTCAGGAGACAGTGTTCTCTCTCTGCGTTTGAATGAAGATGACCAAACCCTGAACATTTTGTCAGCTTTATGAAACAGCCATGTCTTCCACAAGTCTCTGCAGAACTTTTTTCCTCATTTGTGTGACTGATTTTAACAAGCGTTGATATGAATGAATACTATATTTTACAGTTAAAATTAGCCTGTATTTGCATATAGTTGAACGAGGTGAACTAGGGAGAACTATCGTATTGATACGAAGCTCTAGGACACCGATTCAGATCCCACTGCTGTGTGTGCATAATGTATGAAACTGCATTATATTATAAAAGTGTCAAAACTGTTCAATTACAAAGGCCATGGACCTCCAGCCACTGCCACTGCATGTTCAGTGTCCCTCGGTAGTGTTCTGGAATCATTTTACCTGACATGAATTGTACCTAAAACCTTGGAAGAGGACTATGATTCTGAACCCAGAACAGTAGTGAAGTCTCTGTCACAGAGCTGTCCAACAGACTGGTTGCTCAACTGGTTCCTCAGGTCGAATTATTTTGGACAATCTACAGAGCATTCATATAATGAAACTGCAAATGCATGTTTGAAAAACGTCATGAATCTTTGGTCCAAACCATGACAAAGTCAGTCAGCTTAGGTGTGTTTCTCTGTTGAATATCATTCTTTGATCATGAATGCTATATTTTGATATGTAGAATTTTTTTTTTATAACTGCTTAAAAGATCTTACGTCCTATGTGTTGAAATATGCCTGTCCTACTGATATGTGATTGGTGCTGTCACTGTGTGATTTGTGTTTCATGTAGGTGTATTTGACATGACATTATCACATGAACAATACAGTTTTCACAGATTTTCACTGATCATCAGATATCAGTTATTTTATGACATATCAATTACTTTGTAATTCTGAATTTTCTACAAACATAATTGATTAAAGTTTCTCAAAACTTGAGGAGCCTGGGTCCCATGATCACAGTTAAAAGGAAATACACTGTCAACAAGCAGAGTCCATCATAAGAGAGGATATAAGAGAATTCTTATTCCCAGCTCAAGTAGCTCTTATCAGGTTACAACAATGACAGTTGTTTATTATTCTGAAATAAAGGGGGGAAAGCAACAAAGGGACTCAAGGTCAAAACTTATAGTCTAATAATACCAGATATGCTTCCCTTTATTCTATGTTTTTCCTTGGCAAAATCTCACAATCACTGAATAAAACGTTTAAAACTGAGGCTATTAGCCATTGTTGTCAGGTGACAGGGGCTCAGGTTAATGCTAACAAGCAAGGTAGTGAGCATACAATATGCAAAACATCAACTATATGTTATCACAATCCAGAGTGATAATTTTTATGTATCAGTTCACTGTTGAATTATATCATCTAGTATCAGTTATTCTAAATCTATTGTAATAGAGTTTGCGTGAGATAGTTGATGTAATGTAAATGTAATGACAGTCATTTGGACATAACTGGTTAGTCTGAGGTATGTGAGGTGTGAGGAATTATACGGAAACAATAATATGCCAGTTTATCTAATCTTGGTGATCTGCCAGATGACCTATCAGCTGCTGGTATGAATGTTGTGCAGCTGAAATATTTTAAACATGACAAAACACTGACATAGGTTAGCGCATATGTCCCACACCCTGACTGTCTGGAATCTGACGTTTGGATCATACTGTGTAATCGAGGTAGGAAAACTACAGAGTTCCACACATTCCTCATGGTTTTAAGAGAAACACTGTAATTTACGGGAAAAAGGTGTGTCTCTCTTTTAGATCTATTCTGCATAGACTCTCCGAAAGAACTCTGAAGAACAGAAGGATGGAGGTTTTACAGTAGTAAAATGTTTGTACACTTAAAACTATAAGAGGATCCTATTTACAAAAACCAGTCTACGTGATTAAACTAGACAGTCCTCAGCATGATGACTCAATATTCAGAAAAGTTCCCATCATGACTCCCATCATGGGCCATCAATGCAGTCATTTCAGTCAAAACTTCCAGTCTTCCACTACATTTGACATAAATACAGCCTTTTGCCTTTATACACCTCAACACATCTGACTCAAAAAGCAATGGGCTTCATTCACCAAACGTTCTTAGGAGGAAATTTGTTATAAATACCCACTTACGCAGTTTTCAGGAAGATTCTGACATTCACCAATGTTTTCTTAGTTGGGATTTATTCCTAGGTAAGAACAGAATCTACACACACTCAAGAGCACACTTTCACACATTTGAGTGGTGATGTGTTTGTACAAAATAATTGTTTATTGTGTTTTCTTCAATTCTGTAGTTGTATAATATCATAGGATTTATATTGCAATAATATTTTTATTATCATTTATAATGTTTCTAATACTCATTTATTAAATTATTAAGAATATTGATTAAGTTGTTTATTATGGAGAAAGCATAATGGTCTTTTAAAATAAATAAACACTATACTATTATTTCATGTAACACTCCAGAATGTAGTGTATATTTATTCATACTTTTGTACAATGAACTAAAAGAGCAATATGAGAATGTAACAGTTGATGGAGACTGATAATTGAGCAGTAGTTTTACATATGTTACTGATGGGTTATCCCATTTGTAACCAGACAGGCTGTGAAGCAGGTGTGTGAGAATCAGACAGTTTTACTTTTATACATATAGATAAATATTTAAATACCTGGTTAAAGCAGCACCATTAAAGCAGAGGCAGAGATGATGGCTCAAGCTACTTGTTAGTTGTTAGAAAAGAAATAAAGTCAGAATTGCGGGGAAAAAAAGTTGGAATTGTGAGAAATAAATTTGAATTCCGAGAAATAAAATAGGTATAGAGTAGGGGTATAAAGTAGCATAACTCATCGATGACAGATTTTATTGTTGCTTTCATTTCCAGTATATGTTTACTTAAATCATCTGACTGCAGAACAGGTTATTGGAGGTGGTAAACTAAGTTAAGTTTAAGTGATTACACACACACACACACACTGCGAACAGTGAATTTGTCCTCTGCATTTAACCCATCCAACACACCAGTAGTGAACACACACCGGACGCGGGAGCAGCCTCCATGGCGAGCATTAGGGTTAAGTGCCTTGCTCAAGGGCACACAGCTGTGGATGTTGGGCCTGGGAATCAAACCGGCAACCCTCCAGTCACAAGCCTGGTTCTCTAACCTTTAGACCACGGCTGCCCGTGACAATTAAAGACTATGACATCACCATGGCCGGTGAGCTATAGGCCTGTTCTCTCACCCAGGTACACTCACTTGGGAATGTTCGTAGTAACCCAAAGAAATACAAGAAATTTATAACATTTGTAACATTAATCCACCCCTGTGCATAATCTACTCTTGAAGGTAATATAATCCAGTAAATAGCCCAGTTTTCACAGTCATGGTCAGGGACTAACCCATGACCTGATTTTACTTTTGCTTTCATTTCCAGTATATGTTTACTTAAATCATCTGACTGCAGAACAGGTTATTGGAGGTGGTAAACTATGACATCACCATGGCTGGTTGAGTTATAAGACTGTTCTCTCAACCAGGTACACTCATAGCGACCCAAAGAAATATGGGAAGTTTGTAACACTGGCTGAACTAAGTTCCACCAGCTATAAAATGAAGATATCAATATTGACCACATTTCTGTTATCCTTTTGCATCCATCAAATTGGTGGACATGAATTCTATTCTTCCACGGGTAATACTTTTCATATTTTACATTACTATGAGTATTTTGTTTTGTTTTTCCAAGAATTCCATTAATTTGTCATTAAAGATAAGAGCTCGTAAAGGGTACAACATACTTGTGACTGAATAATTTTCGTACGTATTCTAGTATCTTCTAACTAAAATTCATTTTCAGATGAAATGTCAACTCTTGTTGCCAAGGAGACTGAGCTCTTGAATGGTTTCAGAGATTACATCACAGCAGTGGAAGAGAATTTACTACGAATGAAGAGGTGACAGTTTTGCTCTTTAGACTCAATGTTAGATATCAGTGTTTTTGTTTGTACAGTGACATGTTGTCAAATCAAATCTCTTCGCTTAGCTTAATTGTGTATTGTTTAGTAACCACTAGAGCCACTCAGTAGTAGTATTTGTCAGACTCACAGTATGCTACAGTGACAGTATTAATCAGCTGTTGGTAGGATAAGGCTGCTCTGTTCTGGTCAGTATGGATGACAGATTGTTGCCATGGTTTCAAAACATTTTTTGAAGCCTGTGGTTGCCGTGTAACATACTAATAATGAAAACAACTCTGAGAAGTGCAATGAAAAGTATTGTTTTTGTTAATATCAATATCAGTTCTTGCCAACTGACATTCACTTCTTTACACTAAATACCAGAAAACGGCAAAATAATGTAGGACAGAATGCGAGAGCAATATTCAATGCATATAAAAATGTTTTTAAATGTTAGCCTCATATTAGCTAATGTTTAGTACTTGTAAAAATGAAACCAAAATACATTACTGCTGTTTAAGCTGTTTAATGTAACTTGTGCAATTTTGAAGAGGAGGTGTCAATGGAAATGATGTTTCACTTTCATCCTAACATCATGCCAGACCCATGTTAAAGTTGCCACATCCATCCTGGCAGTTGTAGTTTGAGTTGTTCCACAACCACGAAACAAGCATTCTCAGACCTACAGTGATCTGACTGTAAAATAGGCATTCTCAGACCTACAGTGATCTGATTGTAAAACAAGTATTCTCAGACCTACAGTGATCTGATTGTAAAACAAGCATTCTCAGACCTACAGTGGTCTGACTGTAAAATAGGCATTCTCAGACCTACAGTGATCTGTGTGTAAAATAGGCATTCTCAGACCTACAGTGATCTGATTGTAAAATAGGCATTCTCAGACCTACAGTGATCTGATTGTAAAATAGGCATTCTCAGACCTACAGTGATCTGCGTGTAAAATAGGCATTCTCAGCCCTACAGTGGTCTGATTGTAAAACAAGCATTCTCAGCCCTACAGTGGTCTGACTGTAAAATAGGCATTCTCAGACCTACAGTGGTCTGATTGTAAAACAAGCATTCTCAGCCCTACAGTGGTCTGATTGTAAAACAAGCATTCTCAGACCTACAGTGGTCTGACTGTAAAATAGGCATTCTCAGACCTACAGTGATCTGTTTGTAAAATAGGCATTCTCAGACCTACAGTGATCTGCGTGTAAAATAGGCATTCTCAGCCCTACAGTGGTCTGATTGTAAAACAAGCATTCTCAGCCCTACAGTGGTCTGACTGTAAAATAGGCATTCTCAGACCTACAGTGATCTTCTTGTAAAATGGGTGAACCGATAAACACACAGAGTCTCAATTCTGCTAACGCTGGGTTTTAAGACTCTTTATGAAGTCCAGTGACTTTTAATTCCACAGCGAGAGACTTAAATACTCATATGAGAGAACTGAGTGTTTTTTTAATAATAACTGAATACTTCTTACCTATACTTATCAGTGGACATGTAAACTCAGCCTATATGCTAGCTACAGCAAATTAGACAATGTAGCCTTCATGCAATAAGTCATGAGTGCAGTTATCAGAAGCAGACAACACATGCTGAAAGAACTAGCGTCAGGGTTTGGCAGGAAAAAATATATTAATGAAACAGAGAATTAACAAAATTATGAACATTTTAAGTACCATAGCTACACAAAAATGCCAAAAATGTATTTTTTTTTAAATCCAATTAAAAATCCAACAATAAATGGTTAGTGGTTACAAAACATATTGTAACAGAACCTGATCTTATTTCCCTAATCATATATCATGAAGATAATGAGGATAAGTTTTTTTTTTGCATCACAGCGGTCATCTCTACTATTATATTTAAATGATGTGACATATTGAATAATCAGAAACACTATTCAGGCACTCTCTCAAAACAATCTACTGCCATACATAATCAACTCCAGTACATAGCCTGTACCGGCACCCAATCTAATCTAGTACATAATCTAATCTAAGTCATAATCAGCTTTGGTGAATAGTGTAATATGGTGCATAATAAACTTCTGCATGTAATCTAAACCAGCACATAATCTATGACAGTGCATAATCTACTGCTGTACATAATCTACCCATGTGCATTATCCACTCTTGTATATGAAATAATCCAGTAAATAGCCCAGTTCTCACTGTCAGGGTCAGAGACTAACCCATGATCTGTGTCTCAACTGCATCTTTCCTGAGGACTAAAAAAACAATATAAAAGGTCATTAACATACTTCTTTGGTCACTGCAGAGTTCTTCTAATCCTTGATTTACTCTCCGAGGACTTTCCAGAGGATGATGAAAATCTTGTGAAAGATCCCGTGGCAGCTTACAAACTCATGCGCCGACTAAGGGTTGCTTGGAAATCCATCATACAAGTCACTATGCAGAGCTCTTATGAGGGTAAGACATTTACCTCCTAAGTGTTTGACACTGGAGCAGAACTGACAGCATGTTTTACTGAGGGCATGTTTTAAAACTGTAAAAGGAATTATTTTTCCTAGCTTCAGAAAACATCATAGGAAATGTATCTGAAAATAGGTGATCACATTTAATGGAGGAACCAAGGACAGTGCCTGAACGAGAATGTTGATCGACTGAGCAGATTTAAAGATAAATAAGACTGATAATTTCAGATTTACTCAAGTTAAAATTCCAAACTGTATTCTATGTGATGCATTAAATGGCTACAGAATGCCTCACTGCCTGTCATTTGCCTGTTGCTCAGTAGAGATAACCCAACATCAATTGAATGTTAAACTTGTTTTCCTACATAATAAAATGACCTCTGGACTGGTTTGACTAGTTATGGAGATGTGTCAGGGGTTTTGCATGGAGTCAAAATCCACATATGTTTAATGTTTTAAGTAATCAGGCCCTGTTGTGTCTTCTTTGATTCACTTTGTGAGAGCAGACTACATAGAACAGCTGGACTCAGAATTGTTAGAGCTCCCAGATCAGGAGGATTTGGATGGAGCTGCACTGGGTCTCATCAGATTACAGGAAATATACTTGCTTCCCCCAGAGAACATCACTAAAGGCACTCTAACAGGTCAGTCTTTGATACCGTTTCTACGGCTCTGTGGTTAATTAGATGCTCTTACCCAGATAGAGACTGTAGTCCTTCATTAGCAAACCTTTAAAGTCTGTTATCTCAGCTAAAAAATGTATATGATACAGCCTATTCACAGTGTAACATCTCATGATTTCTATTTGTTATCTGACAAATCTGGAGATGGAAAACATGACGATTTATGTGGACACATATGAATGCTGTTCTATGACTCTTGCACAGGAAAACCATCTCCTCTGAACCCAGATGAAGCTTATCATTTGGCTAGAGTTGCTTATGAATATGAGAAATTTCAACATGCTTTTCTGTGGGCCTATGAGAGTCTGAAGCAGAAAAAACGTGGTGTAACATCAGAGGTTTCCTTCAAGGATGTGTTGACAGTCCTTAGCTCCTCATCCTATAAGTTTGGACAACTACCTCTGGCAGTTTTCTTCACTGAACAGCTCCTTAAACTTGGTGGGTTATCTCAGATATGAGCTTAAACTTGGTGGGTTATCTCACATATGAGCTTAAACATGGTGGGTTATCTCAGATATGAGCTTAAACTTGGTGGGTTATCTCAGACATGAGCTTAGACTAGGTAGGTTCTCTCACATTTGAACTTGCAGACCTGAAGGAGAAGACTTTAAATTGCCAGAGAATAATTCATCTGATACATTATTTCCTCAGATCCCACTGATGAACAGGTACGATATGTACTGAAACACTATAAACTCCTTAAGGAACTCAGAGGACATATCCCATCCCCAAACATGTTTACACTTACAGACCCTATCGTCAGCTCCTATGAGGCCCTGTGCAGGGGTGAAGATATCAAAAAGGCAAGTTTGAAAGCCTATGTGTATGACAAAGTCAGGAAAACACTGGTGAATTATCAGGTTGTTATAACATTTTTTTAAAATATAAAGCCAATAGTACACATATTGTAATCAAGAATGTCTTTGACTGCCAGACTCCCAAAAGACAGAGGGCGCTGTACTGCAGATACAGCACTGGTGGAGGGAATCCCAGACTGATATATGCCCCAGTAAAGGAGGAAGAGGAGTCTGACAATCCACCAATTATAAGATATTATGACGTCTTATCTGAAAAGGAAATAGAGATACTGAAATCACTTTCAAGACCAAAGGTAGGCTTAGTTGAATATCTGAATTTGATGAAATGAGACTTAAAATCTCTAATGTAATTTTCAGTTGCTATTTTAACATTTGTCCATCTTTTCTGACCAAGCTTACAAGGTCTGGGGTCACTTCTGAAGCTGGCGATAGAATCACAGAAAGGCGTGTGTCAAAAAGGTTTGGGTTTGAATCTTTGTTAAATGATGTTGGTTCATGTGACGATTAACCTGGGAGTTGAACCTGGGGCTCTGGCATGGAAGCCCAGGGCTTTACTCTTGTGCGACCAAGTGGAAGACCTGGAAGCAGAGAGCAAGGCAAAAATGATTCAGTAAGGTGGTTCCTTTTAATAGGCAAATCTGGGCAGAGGTATCCTAGGGAGTCAGGCAAAAATCAGTAAATCATTCCAGGCAGAAATCAAAACCAGTAAGCAGAGATATCCAGCATCAAATCCAGAGAAGACGGCAGGCAGAATCTTAGTCCAAAAAAACAGAGGTTCAGCAACAGGGGACAATCCAAGAAAACACACAAAAACACACCGAGCTTACTAGAAGGTTTGATTAGGAATTGCACACAGGGTACCAACTCAAGACTGAGCAAAGAACTGAACAGAACAGAAGACTTAAATAGACAGACAGAACAAGACACAGGTGGAAACAATACAACAATAATGAACTAAACAGGAACCAGAACTAAGACTGAGGACCCCATGTGGACAAAAAAAGAACTACATTCCCAAAAAACATGACAGTTTATGGGCATAATCCTTTCCAAATTCACAACCTTCCAGTTCTGGCGACAGCTAGTTCAATAATACATACAAACAATACATTTTAATCAAACAGATAAACTGAAGATAAAAAAGGTGACAGGAACGTTCCACACCTTTTCTGTTCAATATTGACTGAATATGTTTTTTTTGGATTATCTCCCTGCTTCTCAACATACTTTGTCCAGTTGCTCACAAGTCTTCTGGTGCCTTCAGAAAAAAAAAAGATATTGTGAAGTCAGTCATGCACCACTTCCTCTACTATGTCATTCAGTGTCTTTCCTCAGCGAACTTTTTATTTTTTTTCCCCAGACCTATTATTCTTGCAATGGAAGGACAAACAAAGCACAGAGCACTTGAGTGCCAATGCTTATGCGTAGATCTAAACTCTAAGCTTTGTAACTCTGTGTATTTTAGAGACTCTGTATTAACGGAAATTGGTTAAAAGATATCAGGACTCTGATGGAGGCAAAATATATGACATAAAAATATATTACCTAATATAATATGTAATACATAATTTAATATATATATACATAAATACATACATACATACATGCATACACACACACACACACATATATATATATGCTGTCTTCATTCACTCTCTCTGTGTCTCAGTGCTGCCTTGAATGATGAAGAAGATCCTGTGATTGGACGTGTGAATCAGAGGATTGCTGACATCACAGGTCTGGACATGGAGTCTTCTGAGCTGCTACAGGTATGATCTCATATTCAGAACAATACAAAAGCAACATGTTTAGTATTTTTTTATAGTCATATTTTTCAAATGTAGCTCCTTTTTGCAAAGAATCATCACATTTTTGAGATGCCAAAATTTTACAGGTAGCAAATTATGGTATTGGGGGACGCTTTGAACCACACTATGATGCAAAGGTAAAATTCAGAGAGAATTTTCAGAGAAAATTTGTTTTATTTTTAAGTTTGAAAACATACTATGAAAATACTATTAATGCAATTATTCTTTTTACACCATAGTGGTCAGATGATGACATACGTGGAGGTAGAATGGCAACTGTGCTGATCTATGTAAGGGCTGTGTTTCTGCTTGACACTACCGATATTGTCTTGACCAATCAAATTTCTGCATTATACCTCACTTCCTGTCTAATCATGTGTGCCATAGCTGAGTGATGTTGAAGTGGGAGGCGCTACAGTCTTCCCTGAAGTAGGGGTTGCACTGAAACCACAGAAGGTAAATACTTATCCTTAATCTTTTGTCATCACCACAGCTACTACTGCAGCTGTTACTACTACAGATAGATACAGTACAAGTACTATTCCACATGGTTAAAATGGTATATTTATTCACCGAATATACAAATCACAACCCTAACTGCACGCTAATCATAACCCTAACTATAAAATAAGAGTAACCTCATCTTCTGCTTCTTGTCTGATTTTGACTTTTCAGGGCTCAGCTGTGTTGTGGTTTAATCTGTTAAGGAACGGACGGATGGATGACAACGCTCTCCACGCTGGCTGCCCGGTTTTCATCGGCAATAAATGGAGTATGTATCAGAGCTTATGAGGATGGCAGACAATCAAACATTACTTCACTATATTCTGTGGTTTGGGATTTATTTTTACAGCAGTCGTGGCTTTCAACATGCTCATTCTCCAATTCATGATTGGACATTTTCATTGTCAGTCCAACTACACTGTTCTTACACTACACATCAACAGTCTTACTGACTGCACTTACCATCCAATAACACTATTCTTACACTATATACATCAACAGTCTTACTGACTACACTTACCATCCAATAACACTATTCTCACCCTATATACATCAACAGTCTTACTGACTACACTTACCATCCAATAACACTATTCTTACACTATATACATCAACAGTCTTACTGACTACACTTACCATCCAATAACACTATTCTTACACTATACATTAACAGTTCTACTGACCATACTTCCCATCCAATAACACTATTCTTACCCTATATACATTAACAGTTCTACTGACTAAACTTACCATCCAGTAACTCTATTCTTACACTGTACATTAACAGTTCTACTGACTACACTTACCATCCAAAACACTATTCTTACCCTGTATACATCAACAGTCTTACTGACCATACTTACCATGGTCTGATATACCCAGTCTACCCAGAGAACTCACAGCTTGAGATTTTAATTGGTGTTTTTGTTTTATGCCTTTTTTTAGTTGCTACCAAATGGTTTCGTGAGCGAGGACAGGAGTTCAGGAGACCGTGTTCGTTATCTGAATCAGAGTGAAGTGTAGAGAGACTTCATGGGCAAGTGACTATGGTATGATTTTACTGTGTCCCTGCAGTGACTGTGGTATGACTTTACTGCGTCCCTGCAGTGACTATGGTATGACTTTACTGTGTCCCTGCAGTGACTGTGGTATGACTTTACTGCGTCCCTGCAGTGACTATGGTATGACTTTACTGCGTCCCTGCAGTGACTATGGTATGACTTTACTGTGTCCCTGCAGTGACTGTGGTATGACTTTACTGCGTCCCTGCAGTGACTGTGGTATGACTTTACTGCGTCCCTGCAGTGACTATGGTATGACTTTACTGTGTCCCTGCAGTGACTATGGTATGACTTTACTGTGTCCCTGCAGTGACTATGGTATGACTTTACTGTGTCCCTGCAGTGACTGTGGTATGACTTTACTGTGTCCCTGCAGTGACTATGGTATGACTTTACTGTGTCCCTGCAGTGACTATGGTATGACTTTACTGTGTCCCTGCAGTGACTGTGGTATGACTTTACTGTGTCCCTGCAGTGACTATGGTATGACTTTACTGTGTCCCTGCAGTGACTATGGTTTGACTTTACTGTGTCCCTGCAGTGACTGTGGTATGACTTTACTGTGTTCCTGCAGTGACTGTGGTATGACTTTACTGTGTCCCTGCAGTGACTATGGTATGACTTTACTGTGTCCCTGCAGTGACTATGGTTTGACTTTACTGTGTCCCTGCAGTGACTGTGGTATGACTTTACTGTGTTCCTGCAGCATGTAGGTGTTGCAGCTGGACCTGAACATTTAGATGACTACACCACCCATGGTTTAACCAAAACATGAACATCTCTCAAGTCTCTTTTGGTTTGAGCTAAACTGAAATCAAAAAGAAAACAGTTTTTCTGATTTTCATTTTTAATTTTATTTGTAATTTTTATTCTTTTTGTTCCTCTTTACATGGAAAATAAGACACTCCTGAATTTTTTTACTCATATTAACTCAGTGAAAGCACAGGCATGAGCAGGAGTTATGCCAGATAAAACTGACATCTACCTGGAGAACTATCAGCCACCATTAACTGAACCATAAGCTCATTCACACCTGCCAAGCACCCAGCTCCTCCCATACATGTGAGATTTTCTCTTTTTGTAAACACTATCACTGAAATCAAACTGAGGAAAGTCTATATTGCAAAATCTAATATTTTTAAAGAATTTTTGTTTATGTTTTGTTGTTTTTAAATGATTTTATGTCAAGGATGTACCTCTTGTGATGAAGGCCAGAACTGTCTTAGAAGAGAACTGCTAGAGTTCTTAGAGAAATGGCAATACTCTTTTACCTCATGATGCCTGTCTATAATTAATTTGAAGATTATGGAATGATTCAATAATCGTCAAGTTCATAACAATGTCAATAAACTTTGAAAGAGAAATCAACAAAGATGTGGAGTTGGAGTCTGTTGATGTTGACATCTAATAATTTTATGAAGCTGACTTTTACAATGAGCTCACACAAACACTGACACATCAGGTCTGTTTAGGTCGAAGACAGAAGTAGTGCCCCATCTCCAGGTCAGACTTTACCACTGGCTCACAGTTAAACACACGGCTACCTAAGTTACTTAAGGATAGTCTCGGTAACATGGAAAGACCGTGGGGGGGGGGGGGGAGGCACAACTCGTGCATCAACTTGATTTCCCTGTAAACTGATACATGCTGAGGCCATTTGACATTGGGAATTCTGTTTACTTTTATGACACTGCAGAACCAGCATCAGTGTGAAATTCGGCACTTTAACCCATCAAAGCAGTGAACACACACACCAAGAGTAGTGAGCAATGAGTGCACATACACATTTGGAGGTAGGGAGCACACACATACCCAGAGCAGCCACACAGCTGCAGCACCCTGGGGGTGAAGTGCCTTGCTCAAGGGCCGTGGATGCTGAGGGAGAGGAAAGTGCTGGATGTTCACTCCCCCCAGCCATATTTTTCCTGCCGGTCCAGGGGATTGAACTGGTGACCTTTCGGTCCCAGGCCTGCCTCGCTAACCCTTTAGGTCACGGCTGCCGCCGAAGACGCCATCATACCTCTCTGCCCCTTCATCCAGTTTTCTCATCTGACCTTTTTAATGTTCTCAGAGCCAAATCCCTATAACCTTCGCCAGGTCTGGGACGGAGTCGTCTTAGGCAAGGAGGCAGCAGGAGTCCAGATTGTGGTTTGTGGCCGAACACCCGGTGAATTTATTTTTGTGCCAATAATAAGCAGTAAAAAAAAAAAACCAAAATAATAACGTATTTACACTATTTACACCGTTCTTGCCAGAAAACAAGACATAAATTCTGCAAGACTTTTCAATAATTTTCCCTCTCACTAAATACATACCAACCAACCAGCCACATCCCACCCCGTCTGAAACAAAATGGAGAGCTTTTGATGTGCACCCTTTAACTCAATTTAACCCTCTCTCTCAAGACACGCTGTCCAAATTGGTGCACTCTGCTAAACCAGCTTCTTGCCTCCTTGATCCCCTACCTGCTAAAAATTATTAGTCATTCCAAGAGTTAAAAAGAGGTCCGCTGGCAAGCGAGCCTTTACCTACCGCTCTCCCTTTCTCTGGAATGGTTTACCTAAAGAAGTTAGAGAGGCAAACTCTCTCAACACCTTTAAAACAAAACCAGAGACTTATCTATTTTCTTGAACCTATGCATGATATAATTTTGATTTGATTTTGTTATAGACATGTAAAGCCCTTTGAGACTATAAATAGTGATATTGGGCTCTAAATAAATATTATTATTATTATTATTATTACTTTATAGTTTAACACAGGATGTGACGCAAGCAGACCTCCTGTGAAGTTCGCGGGACTTTTCTTTCAAAATACCTGAGGCTGTGACGTACCGGTTTCCTTAACGTCACTGCCGCAAATCTCACTTCCGGGGAGCGTCACACAGGTAGGCGACAGCTCTTACAATTAACAATCAATAATCAACATTTACACATAGACAACATAACCTTACGTAACATTTTTAACGGTAATTTGAGGATAGTGGAATATGCAAATGGATTCGTTGGCCAATTTAATCGGAAATGTTATAGAATGCTAACGTTAGTCTCTTTTCTCTATTATTTACAGATCAATAAACGAAGACGTTGGACACCACACACACACAACAAAATCACAATAACAACAATCAATAAATATTTAACTTGCACTCAGTCCGTGTTATGCGGTGAATGTGTATGTTTGTGCAGTGAATGTATATGAGCAGTTCGTGCCTGCAAACAGTCCATACGTGACGGAGAGCTGATCCGTCACAAGGTCAGAGTAGCATCACCAGACCGTTGGTACAGATAACCAGGTTTTGGCCGCAGCATTTGGCATTGTAGTTTTAACAATCTCGCCTCCTCCCTCGCCGGTTTCAGCCATTCCGCGCTCAGCGTCGCCGGTTTACTAATCACTGGTCTGATCACTCTCCTTCTGCACACCTGCCCTCACTTTAGTTCCCGATGATGCTTCTCACTATTTAAACCCCTCTGCCGGACCAGTCAGTGCGAAGTCTACACCTTCCATGTGTTTACTGAGCCGTCTCGTGTTTCCAGTGGTCATTGTTCCAAGTTTTGTTTGGTTGTCTGTTAACCCGTTTTTGCACTGTCTTTAGTCCCCTGTTAACCCTGTTTGAGTTGAGCCTCTTTCTGTTTGTTTATGTGTCATTAAAAAAACTTCAGCTCACTGCAGTTGTGTCCAGCACCGTTGTCCTTCCTGACAGTAGTTAAACTACACCCTCTGTTAAATGGGCTTTCTAAAGTATGTTTTGACAGTGTTTACGGTTATGACTAAATCTTTTCATTCAGCATCCGGTCATCTCTAGATCTGCTATATAATTTTAATGATTTATGTTCTTTTATACACTGTTTTCATCTGCCTAATATGCATTTTTGCAATTCCAAGTCACATCTGCACTCTCACCAATCGTAAGTAAAACAGCCTCCTGATTTTGTCTTTGTGATTGTGCCTGTCTCAGAAAAAATCTGCGTGAAATGCAAAATTAGGAGATTTTTAGGCGCAAACTGGCAAGTACAATGAAGAAGGAGGGGGAGGGGGGGTGTGAGTTCAAACCTAGGCAAAGCAAGGGGGTGCATGTCCAAAAAGATTGAAAACTCCGGTTCTAGAGGACAACGTTGGTAGCCATTTACACAGATTAAATGCTTTTATTCGGTTTATCTGGATAGTGGTCAGAGTTGTGCTCCTATAATCAGGACGGATACTGTCACAGCAAACAGACAGAGCTAAACACATGTGAGAAAAATGCTTGGTAGGAATTAAAGGGCATCCAATACACTGTCTTTGTAACGTTAGCGTGGAATTACCTGGCAAACAAGTGTCCTAGCAACAAAGACCGCATCTCCTCGTGTGCAGCGTCTGTGGAATGGCTGTGAAGAGGTTACCCACAGCTCACACTGAGAGCCGTGACAACTGCCTCATACTTAATTCATTTCTTGTTTCACTTTTTCATAAATGAAAGCAACAGAATGAAAGGAAAAGGTGTTACTCAATGACATCACACACGCTGCCACACGCTTTACCTAAACGGAGACACAGGTAAAGCAAAGTTCTCTTACAGTGAACAGACATTAGGTGAGGTTGGCAGTATTTGAGGAACCAGTGGAATCCAACCAGTCAAAGAATGGAGACCAAGGCTCTGGGATTATTCTTATTCTTATTGTGCAGTGGTACTCTAAGATCAGCTGGAGATGAATTCTATTCATCAACAGGTAATACTTATGTGTGTGTGTGTGTGTGTGTGTCAATTTTATTTATCAAATTTATTTATCTGTTTCAATATTTTGGAAACATTAAATATTCAGAGCAACACTTGCTGTCAGCCAAAAATTTGTGAAAAATCTGAAATGACAGAAATTGAAGTAATTTTTTATACTTTATATTGATGCCCTATATGAGTTTTTTGTGGTTGTGATTATATTTGTGCTGTCTCTTTCTTTCACCTGTCTTTGTATTATCTCTGTTTCTCAGCTATCTATGTTTCTCTGTGACAAGCATCAATTGTATTGTAAACTCTACTGAACTGTGAAGTGGAAAACTGCTTTGGACAATGACTGACGTAGTGCCTTCCAGCATGTCACTTCTTGTAAACGCCTCAGGGGTTTCAGCCGATATGACTAAGTTTTGATTCATCCTCTCTCGTTTCATTAACCATTTTTGAACTTTGCTGTTGTGACATAAATTGTGTAGCCTGCTAAAGCTAGTTCAAAGGAATGCCAAACATATATGTAATACTTCAATACCTACTTGCCAATAAAGCCAATAAAGATTCTGCTCATAATCATGGGGGCAGTGATCCTGCTGTTACATGTTGACAAGGGCATCTAGGTAATCCCTTGGGTTCTCATAGCGTCCTTGTTTTCCTTCTGCCAACATTCTTGCTGTGCTCAGGAAGTTGGTATGAGGGTGGTGTTTGTTTCGGAGAGCTTAACACAGTTCAGCAAATGTGGGCTGTTAATTGTTGAGGTAGTTGACAGATCCCTAATGTCAGGGATTGTATCAACAGGCTGATATTATCTTCATCTATCCTCAGCCACAGGAAAGAAGCATGATAAGCAACCAACTTGAGATCTGAGTCCACAAGGTAGCCCTCCTTAAGGGGGTCAGTTGCTTCAATGTTAGCCACTGTGTTGGCTATGACATCTGGTCTTTCCACCTGGAGGCTTGTTTCTGTGGAAATGCACCCTGGGAATTGGAGTTCAGCACTGCAGTGCCCAGAAAGGGCTGTTGGTCCTGGAGAGAGGTGATGGGGCTCTGGGGAATCCTGCTGGATGCTAGTGTGAAGCCCCATTCTTGGCGCCCTCAGCTGGTGTCACCTGGCACTCCTCCTTCAGAGGAGACTTGGCATGTGGGTTCTCCCATATTAGGTGCCTAGTCCAGTTGCTCTGTGGAAAATGCAGGGCTGAGCTCAGGCTCCAGGAAGGTGCGTTGTCCTTCTGTCCTCTTTCTCAACGGCATCAGTTCTTCCTCCTGGATTCTCAGTTGAGACTAAATAGAGGCATACACGGCCTCTCTGTAGCTTTTGTAAAAGTTTGTGTTCAGTGTCCTCGACAAGGGCTTTTTGCCTTTTGACACTTTCCAGTTCTGCCTGAACTGGAGGTGGAGCGAGCGGAGCTCCTCTCTGGACTGAGTCAGTCCTTGGTCAGCAGATTGGAGCTACTGTTTTAAGTCCAGTTCTGCAATGAGGTCTTGTAGATCCTCATTTTTGTCCTTTGTCTGCTGTTCCCTTAGAATATCCTCCTGTAGCTGGAACAGTTGTGCCTGACATTTACTTAGTTCCATGTTATGGGACTCAGCCATGCTGAAAGTCTTCAGCAGCCAGTGGGTAAGGGTGCGTGTGAGTTCGGCCAGGGCACAAACGTGTTTGTCCACATGTGATATCCTCCAGGTCTCATGGGAGTAGGTCTGTGTGGACAGAGAGAGCGGAGGGCTGGGTCAGGCTGCAGGATATTTATTAAATCCATCATCAGTGTTCTCTCCAGGTACTCTCCAAAGGCCTGAGTGGTAGGGGCAGAGTTTTGGTGATGCTGGGGCAGACATGGTCTAATCTGTGTGTGATTGTATGTGCCTACCCTCAATTCCTGGTGTGCTAGTGTGCACGATGCTACAAATTATTTCACAGAAATACACCTACTATAACAGAAAACCTTCCAAATATGTTGTTGTGGGGCTGTCCCACAAAAGGACTGACCTCAAGATATGTCAGCAAGATACTCAAGGCAGTTGTAACAACTGTAATGCTATTTACAATTTACAGTTTGGTATTTAGCAGATGCTTTTAGCCAAAGCAACTTACAATAAATGCATCAGTCAGATCCTATTACCTCAAAAGCAGAGATCATTATAAGACTAAGCTTTAATTTACCCTTCGTATTGCGCCCCTGGAATACTTTGACAGTGAATGACAGACACAGATACAAGACAAAGTTTTTGTTTTTGTTTTTTTTGTAAAGAAAGGGAAGTTAGGCAGTGGGGGACAGGTGGGTTCTGAAGAGGTGGGTTTTCAGTTTCCTGCGGAAGATCGCAAGCGATTCCACAGTCCTAACTGCATGAGGGAGGTCATTCCACCTCCGCAGGGCAATGGCAGAGAAGAGGCGTGGTCGGGAGGAACGGCTGCCAGGTTCCCGAAGTGAGGGTTCTAGCAGGGGTATACGGAGTTATTAGGGACTGAAGGTATGATGGGGCGGATAATGCTATAACTAGAGAGAATTAAAACTAGTGTGCCAGAGGAAATATCTCAGCGGGACCTCCAAATATGTCACAGCGAGATACTCCAGACAACTGTAATAATCCTAATGGTAAAAATAAATTGAGTGAATTAATGCTAATGTCAGAAGAAGTATATCTTGGTGGGACCTCCAAATATGTGTCACGGCCTGTGAGGCCTGGGATACGATGTTTGGACCCAGAAGCATACTCCTGAGAGATTCTTTTTAAAAGGTGATTTCAATGATCAAAAATTCAGAAAACAGTTGGCAGTGTTTGCAGTTATAAAAGGGAAATCCAGAGTCACACAGGTGATCAGACAAAAGACAAATAGGGGTACAGGCAAAAAACGTGTCCAAAACCAGGAAATAGTTCAATAACCAGAGATCCGTCCAAAATCAGAGGAACACAAAAGGGCAAAGGTCAGAAAACACAGTCCAGAGAATTCACCAAAAACCAAAAAGGACTTGACAATAACAGAAATCCAGGTAACAGGCAGTAATCAAAAACATGAGCAAAAAATCAGAGCATTCATGAAACCGTGAGAGAACCTTCCAAAAACTGACAAGATAATCGGGCATGGGCTGAATGGGTGAGACATGGCTTTTAAACACAGACTAATGAATTCACTAAACCTGAGGTCACTAATAGGCAGACTGTGGTCTGGGTCTGGATGCAGACACCTTCCTATCCAGGCCATACTGGCCTGCCCTCGTTCAGACATCACATAACACAATAATCCGAGTTCAGAAGAACCAGGTAGTGATATTAGCAAAGCCGATTTGAGGAGGCCAATACTTATGGACCGATAAGTGTAAGTGTCAAAAAGGGCCAATGGCCATACGATTTATGTAAAAGTAACAGATGTTGAATTTATTTCAGTTACAAGCAATATAGACAGCATATATGGTTAATAGTTGCCATTTACTTCTGCTAGATCACATTTATCAGTAAGAGTGCTATTCGTCTTTTGTTATAAATGGTGATCTTGTTGGTCCTAAGGCTGACTGAGGCTGTCACATCCTCCTCTGGTACATCAGCACCGCTTATCATGACACAAACAGCAGTTTCCAGAAGCAGACTCAGGCTGCCACTGTCTGTCCTCTCGTCAGTTCTGCTGGTTGCTGGTAATATATTTTCCTTAAAATTATGTGTTTTTTTTTTTTTTTTTGCTCAAAATCTTACGTTTTTTGTCTTGTAATATTATATTTTTTCTCTGGCAAAATTTTGACTTTATCCTCGTAGTATTGACTTTTTTCCTTGAAATATCATGACTTTATTCTCATTAAATTACGACGTTACTCTCGTCACATTAGGACCTTATTCTCGAAATACCAGACCCCCCCCCCCCCCCCCCACAATGTGGCCCTAATACTCCGTCTAAGTGAACAAATGGAGGAAATAACAACTAAAAAGCGAGAAAGCAGAAAAGGCAAGCCGGTAATGTTAGCTATATAAGGGAATAGGTAACGTTTCGGTAGCTGTTACTACATGCGATCTCAGAGAAATTACAGACTATTCCTTTAAATGTTAATTCAAATGGTCAGCGTAGTATTTAAAAAGCATAGAGTTATGGGAAATGCACTAAGAAAAAATTCGTCCAAACCCTTCTACTTAAACTTTCCCAAAAACCTGAACTCCTTGTCTCCACACGAACCTTTCTAATTAGCCAAGGTGAGCAATTTAACCCTTTGTGCCCCACAACAAGAGCACAATGCCAGCAGAGGGCTGTTCTACGGAGCGAGGTAACTGCTTTATCCAGGTAACTTCTGGTTAACTCAGTAAGTAGTAAACTTCCTACTGGAAGAGCCCCATTGCTTAATTCTCTTAGCAAAACAAAGCCATAGGGCTCTTCTGTTAGGACGTTCGCTACTTACTCTGAGTTAACTTAACTGAGTTAGTCACTAACCACGCAGGAACACTCCCCTGTTCTTGGAGTGGAATTGTGTTTTTCCCGTGTAGCGTTAGTTTATGTCTGCCTAAATCCTGAATCTGCGAACGAGTAATTTCCTAGAAGTCTTTTGTTTCATGTCCTATGTTCTGTTTAAATAAACTGAAACAGACCTGCGCATGCATCCAGCCTCTTTAACCATGACAACATGTTTTATACGTCTGTGTGTTATTGTGTGGATTCCTTTTCAAATATGCTTTTAACTTCATTAAAAATGCTCTTTAGAAAACATTGGTATGATCATATGTCGACATAGGGAGCCCCAAGTAGTTTACAGATACATACAAAGATATAGGCACGTCTGAGTTATGCTGTTTGTGTGTTGTTGTTGTCAATAAATTGTATTCTGTATGCTTCCAGCTAAAATGGCAGATCTCATTGCTACAGGGAGAGAACTTCTGAATGACCTCAGTGATTTCAGTGATATGGAGGAAACCAATTTAAGGAATCTGAAAAGGTTACTGTTGGGTCAATAACCCGGTTTCAGTATATAGGCACAGACACATATACATAATATGCATATATAGGGATGTGCATCTCCCCATTATAAGACGATCCGATACGATACGTATCTATACATACGAGCTACGATTCAGGGACTATACAATTTAATACTAAACGATTCGGTGAAACTCGATTTGCGCGACTCGATCCGATGCAATCCGATACAGATCTTAACATTTGTTTAATGTAGACATTCGATTTCCATTATAAATAGGCAAATTCTATAGAAGTGGCATTGCTTACCTCCAAATATATATTTTTTAAAAGAGCAGGGAATTTTTGTTACTTTACGGCACGGAGGAAAAATGGAAGACAAATAATTTCAGAATTCCATGTCATTGTGTTTATTACTTTTCCAATAGGCACAGACAAAAAGACTTGCTGTGTGAACAAACATTTTAAATCATTAGCAATAACACGGGCTGTTAAACACCCTAGACCTCGCCGAGCTGTGGTTAAATTGTGGCTGGACAAAACGTTTAATATCCGTGTCTTTGTAGTGTGTGTTCTAGCTTGTGCTAGCTGCACCAGCATCCACAGAACCCTCGTCGTCCGCATAGGTTTAACAATGCCGTCTCACCGGGTGAGTGGTAAGATTTGTCGTGCTACCACTGTGCTTAATCGCTGTTCTACAGACCTTGCAAGCGGCCAGGCTTTTGTCCAATTCTCCTTCTTTCTTATAAAATCCAGATGTCTTCCAAACTTTAGATTTTAGATTTGAGGGTGCACAGTAAACAGTGTCAGTGCTGTCCGACGTGTTGTTCCTGTTTTTACCTCAGCTAACGTTACTCTCGGAGAAGGAAAAAGGTCAACGCGAGAGGCTGTGCAGATTTATTAGCGCATGAGAGGCAGTCGTTATTGTTTAAAGTAGCATGACCTGAAACGTTAGATCAGTGAGTCTTCCGCAGCACCCACATACTAAAGCAGCAAAGCTTCAGTCAACCGATTCGTAACTTTAGAATCGGGCCATCAACCGGTTCACGGTACATTTAGACCGATCCAGGGGTCCGCGTATCGATGTAGTGGCATTTTTAACGTATTGCTACGCGTATCGGTGTATTACCCCTTACATATATACAAATAATATACATGTAATGTGTGACATACATACACACACACACACACACACACACACGTGTGTGTGTGTTTGTAATGTAACTGTAATTCTGTTTGGTTACTGTAGAGTTCTGGAGTTTTTTGCTGTTTCGGATCAACTGTCTGAGGACCCAGAGACGCATGTGAGTCATCCTGTGTCTGCGTATGCCCTCGTGTGGAGCCTGCACTCTCTGTATAACCACATACTCACCTACACTCAGATGAGCCTTGTTAAAGGTATGAAAGCGATAAAGGTTATAAAAGCACACTTCAGAAAATCCTTTGAGACATTAACTAAAATATACATAGAATATAATTAAAGACTAGGCTTAAAAAATACTGTAAACAGTTTTATGACAGGTCTTTGCTCCTGTCTTTCTTCCTTCCTTCCTTTCTTTCTTTCTTTCTTTCTTTCTTTTTACACATTTACAGATGTTATTAACCACTATTTGTTTTGTACGACTCAAAATTTATGAACAAGAAAGGAAAAGTTATTTGATATAACTTGAATGCTAAAATGCATCACGAACTTCAGACTAATGAAATTCTGACCTAACAGCAGAATGTGTCATGATTAGACCACATGCTGGTTCCTGTGTGGATGCATTACTGTCAGACTATTATTACTGGTATCATCATTGTTTTTGGCATTGCACTTTGCTGTCAGAAGTTACCCCATTGATTTACCCCTCAGATAATACAGGCTTTTTTTTTCGCACAGAATTTCAGGGATTTCTGTCTTGGAAACGCGTACAACTTCCTCATCAGGAGGATTTAGATGGAGCTGCATTAGGAATCATCAGAGTACAGGAGATATATGGTCTTTATCCAGAGACTCTCACTGGAGGCAATCTGACCGGTGAGATGCTTGGCTTTATTCACTCTTTATGTCCAGTGATTATACAACATTCAGTGTGGGATGTTAAAGGGTTTTAAAAGTGTCTTATGCTTGTTAGTTAATGAGTTCCGCCTCAGAAACACATTGTCAAATTTAAAAAAACAATGTCACTCTTGGACAGGAATACCAGCACCCTTAGGCCCAGACGAAGCCTTTCACATAGCACAAGTGGCATATCAACACAGAAGGTTCCAGCTTGCCTTTCTCTGGGCATCAGAGAGCCTCACACAAGTGAAGAAAGGTGTAGAAGCTGACGTCACAGAAACTGCGTTGCTTGAGTATCTGGCCTCCTCATCCTTGCATTTTGGGGATTTTAATGAAGCATTCTTTTCCTACCAGCAGTTACTGCAGCATGGTTAGTATTGTATTCCTATATTTTCTACCTCTTTCCTCTGCACTTCATCCAGTGATTTTTATGGTAAAACCAAAGAATTTGGGATAGCCTTAAGGTTGTGGGTTCACATCATGTTAATTACTTCCTCTCCATTTATGTATTGATGCTCCAATGAGAAAGACTTGATAGGAGATTATATGTCCAGTTGACTCACATGAGTTTAGAGAGGGGACGTGAGAGACTGCTGAAATGGGGAATTCTGAGGCTGAGTGTGTGCACAGTACACACTGTATGTGAAGTAATGTGGAAAATAGAGTGTCATTTTTTCATGTTTGTATCTGCTTCACAATGTTAATTTTGTCTGAAATTTAAGTCATCAAAGTATAACCCCTGTTCCCCCACCCCACCCCCACCACACCCCACAGATCCGATGAATGCAACAGTCAGAGAACAACTCTCAGAGTGTGAAATTAAGCTCCTTTCTGAGACGTCCTCGGACATAACCAGTCTTGAGAAGTCGTCAGATCCCTACATGGCTCTTTGCAGAGGAGAGGGAATCAGAATGGCAAGTGTCAATTAAAGAGAATGAAAAAGTGTTTGCCATTCAAAAAAGTATCCTTATTATAACACTGTCGATTCCTCACTGTCATTAACAAATCATTTTATTACAGTTTTTCTTGATTGCCAAGACATTTCTTGAAATTATGCTCCATTTCCTAAAATTCCAAACACAACTGCATAACCGCAAACTCATCTTGACAAAACCAAACTCTCCACTCAAAACCATGTAATCTTACATCTAAATCAAACTTTGCCCTCAGACATCACACAAAAGCCATCAAATACACACACACTACAAAATAGCCATTACACACTGGTGAGATCAATTCAAAACATTACCATAAAAACGTGTTACTGCAATGAGTAATTGCACTTGTGGTTTTCCCCTAGAACAATTTCTTTACATGATGAACACAATATAAGAGACGCAACACATATAAATTTTAAGAAATTTTATTTCCTTAATGTACTGTTGTAAAATAACTGAAATTACAGTTTTTCTCAATTGCTTAAACACAAAAACTGGTCCCATTAGCACAAAAACACATACCCTTACATCATTCCCAAAAACACACACACATTTCCCATAACCGTAAACAGTGTTCACCTGTTTCCACACATGGTTCAGTATTCAAAACTGTTGCTGCAAAACTTTACACAAAAGTGGCCAAATAAATCATTCATTGCACTATATCTTCATTCAGCAAACACAGGCTCCAAGTATAATTAACTCTAGTCATCACAACCTGAACTCAAAGAGCACACCTTTCTCCAGGTGCAAACACTAAGCCTCAAAATTGTTAACACACCAAGCAGAATTGCAGGGTCATTAACTAGTTTTTTGACTTCTGTAGAGAATCGTTGAGTTGGATGCCAGGGCTGACCCAAATGAGTGCATCTTCACTGATGATGCATTATTCAGCCTAAGAAAAAGGCGCAAAAGTGGGCACAACATCATTTGTCACTGTGCCATCATACAAGTTTCTGGCCAGAGCAGCAGCAACATCACCCTATGTGCAGCAATCAGTAATTGTGGCATCCTCTGCTGCCATGTCAAAGTGGGTCCATACAACATGGCACCACTTCTTCAATTTCTACATCAGCTGCACAATAATATTCTTTAACACGAAGGGGAGCCAGGGCAACCAGAGCAAGCCCTAGCAGGACAGTGGGGCAAAAAACATGGATGAACATGGATGTAGGGGTCTCAGTCACGGACCTTCCACCACGCATGCTGAAAAAAGCTCCTGTGTGGGAGGGAGTATATGCAGGTCGAAAGATACTGCTAAATCTTGGGTTGTTCATGAGCCAGTCACAAACTAGAGAAGCCTAGTGGAAACTGACATTGTCCCAAATGACAACGTATCATGGTTGTCTAGTCAGTATACATTATCTCGCAGACCACTGAGAAAAACCAGCAGACGCATGGTGTTGTATGGACCAAGCCTAGTGGAAACTGACATTGTCCCAAATGACAACATATCATGGCTGCTGTGGTTGTGCTGGCTGTGTCAAGGTCTAGTCGGTAATACATTATCTCGCAGACCACTGAGAAAAGCCAGCTGACGCATGGTGTTGTATGGACCAAGGGCGGTATGGTGGTGAAGGACCCCTCTTTGGCTGATGGCGGCACACATGGTCACATTCCCTCCTCGCTCGCCAGGGGCATTCACAATGGCCCGGTGGCCAACTGTGTTCCTCTCCCTTCTCCTCCTTTTGATAAGATTAAATCCTGCTTCGTCAGCAAAGATGAGTTTACAAGGAGTGTCTCTGGCATCAAGTTCAAAGACTCTCTACAAAGGAGATGAAACACAGTACAGTAAATGACCGCTCTGAAACACATTGCTATAGTACACAAAAGTAGCCATCATATAGCCTGTGCTGCAGTATATACTGCTCAAATACTTGATACAGTATGAAAAACCATACTTGCAAATATTCAAAGTACTGGTCTTTGACTATCGGAGTTCCTTTCAAAAGTAGTACAACAGGCCTAATGCTCAACCGGTTCCAATGCGGTCAGTTGTTGAGATGCTAACTGTATCAATGCCTTGGAATATTCCTTGATCCTCAGTAACTCTGCTTTGTATCTCACGCAAGCGAATGATACTGATAGGACTTCTGTAAACCATCCATTCTACAAAACGGGAGCATACAGTAACTCCAGATTAACTGTATGTGATATGGTACAGTAATACATTGCATTTCAGACAACATACAGTACAATAGAGCAAACAGCTACAGTACATGTACATGCTGTAATAATGCAGAGTACAGCACTCCAAAGTTACAGTAGACAGCAGTATGTAAATGACCTATTTTCCTCTCTGAAGGTCCAGATTATAGAGGCTGCTGTGAAGCAGCTCGGTTTCAGCTGCACTCTCTGTCCAGCCTCCCTCATTGACATCCCATGGACAAGGGCATGGTCAAGTAGAGTTGCCTGAATCTCATCAGAAAGTATTTGCCTCCTTGCACTTGCTCTTTGTCTTGCTCTTGCTCTTCCTCTTCCCATTCCTCCTCCTCTTCCTCTTCCAGCTCCTCTCCTGAGTCTTCTTCCTCTACTTTCAGGTCTTTGTGGATCCATTGTTCCAAAACAAGTGGACTGACCCGTGGCCCTTTTATCTGCCTATCCTGATAGATAAAAATGCCACGGGTTCTGATTGGTGTGTGAACAATTTTGACTCTTAGTATTTCCACCTGGGGAATTGTGTGTTAATTGGGTTTGAGCTGTGATGACCTGAGTAAATGAGGTTGAATGCCAATGATTTCTAAATGAGCACATGGTGAAGCCAGAGATATATGAAGGGATTTGTGTGTAGAGTTTTTCACAAACAGTTCAACACATCTGAATCATGTGTGGCAGATGGCATCATTGTTTGGGATGTTTAGTTTATAGGCCCAGTTATAGTGTGTAAGCAATTGAGAAAAACTGTAAGAATGTCTTTGACTGTCAGACTCCCCAAAGACAGAGGGCGCTGTTCTGCAGATACAGCACTGGTGGAGGGAACCCTAGACTGATGTATGCCCCAGTGAAGGAGGAAGATGAGTGGGACAATCCACCAATCAAAAGATATCATGACATCATATCTGAGAAAGAAATGGAGATCCTGAGATCACTATCCCGACCAAAGGTGAATTTAAAGAGATATTACATGTTCATAGACATCAATATACTGTTGAAACACCAAGTCATTATATGCTCCACCTTTACTTATGTTTTCTTCTCCAGCTGTCAAGGAACAAGGTTTCAAATCGAGGAGGAGGCAGAATATCAAATGTCCGTGTGTCTCAGGGGTTGGTTTTCAAACAGCTCAAATTCTGTCCCATTCAAGACATCATCATTTCAAACATTCCATCTATACCCCACTCCTGTCTTAAGAGCAATTCTCCCACCCCCCCTCTGTGTATGTATGTGTGTGTGTGTGTGCGCGCTGTGTTTGTGTGTTAGTGCATGGCTTCATGATCATGAGGATCCTGTGGTTGCTAGAGTTAGTCAAAGGATTGCAAACATCACTGGTTTGGTTGCCAGGACAGATGACCTGCTGGTAAGAGATGAAAAATGATTCAGTATTGAAAATGTACTTAGCATTATATATCAATGCATGCAGTAAGGCCATCCAGCCATGACAGAACAACTCAGCATTTGAAAAATGTCGAAACTTTTCAGGTTGCAAATTATGGACTTGGAGGACAATATAAACCTCATTTTGACGCCCTAGTAAGATTTCCTGTAATACCTATTACGATAGAAAAACCATTAATTACTATATCAGTAATCAGTATTAGTTTTAAACTACACAAACACTCTTAAATCATTACACAGTCATAACGCTGTTCTCCACAGGTGCCGGGAAGTTTTGATGAAAAGGCTGGAAACAGAATTGCTACCGTCTTAATTTATGTGAGGCCAGTTGTTCCAGTTATGCATTGTAATTTTAATATGTCCAGAACTTCTGAATCATTACTGACTCAGTCTTTCTGTCTCAGCTGAGTGATGTGCAGTATGGCGGGGCTACAGTCTTTCCTGTCGCTGGGGTAGCAGTGCAACCTCAGAAGGTAAAAACTCCATTACCCATACTGCATCACCTTTTAGTTCTTCATTTCCAAATGTCATCATATGACACTGTTGTCACAGGGCTCAGCTGTGTTTTGGTACAATCTCCTGAGGAACGGGCAGAGGGATAATAACACACGGCATGCAGGATGTCCAGTCCTCATTGGCAGCAAATGGAGTATGTTTTTCCACAGTTTCCTACAGTTTATACAGAATAACACAAGTCTTCAAATAGACCAATCACACATGGGTATCTTTTTCTAGGAGTTTTACAACAAACCTACTTCTAAATAGGTACTGTGTTCAGAATTTGTGGAAACTTTTGGAAATGTTTCTCCGTGTAAATGGAGAACAACTCAAGGATGGAATCAGTTGTTTGAGACATCACAATAAATCTGACGCACACATTTTCATTAATTGTTTTATGATTTTGAGGAAAACTTATGTTTGCTAATGTCTGTTTTCAGTCGCCAACAAATGGATTCGTGAGAGAGGACAGGAGTTCAGGAGACGCTGCTCCTTATCTGAGTCTGAGTAGGAGCAGCTGATGCCGCATCAGTGAAGGAGCGTGGGAGGAATTTTCTCCCATCCAACAGTGACCAGATTCCACTAATGCTCTGTTTGACTCTACACAGTGTTGATGAAGACATCAAATGAAGGGCACTAATATCTGTAAGACTTTTAGGGGAATGGGTGATAATTGAGGTTGGAGGTTGGAGTTTTGGATCAGTTAGTAAACAGGTCAAAGGTCATATTGTTTCAGCTCTGCTTGTTTTCTCAGTCGTATCAGATCCAAATCTGTCAAACCTACTCTTACACTTCAGTGCTGTGTTCCAGAACTTTCTGTTGTTCAGCGAACTGATGGAAACATTAAAAATAAAGAAGAATAAGAAAAAGAAAAGGAAAAAAAGAGTTTTGGTGATATTTATTGTCAGAGAAAGTGCTCTTGTCAGCTATTGTTGGGTAACATTATTCTAACACAAAAGTACATGGTTCTCCCCCAACTGTATGACTTGACTAAAACAGCACTGAAACACATGTACACACATGTCCATAATCAACATTCATTATTATGTCTTATAAAACATTTCAGCACAGATTTGTAGATCTGCTTAGATCAGAGGAGAATCCCCCTGCACAGTTTCTCCTCTCCTTTCCTCTCTACAGAACTCCCTCCTTTCCTCTCTTTTCCTCCTTCATCTCTCTCTCTGAGGAGCAAAGACTTGCTGAGCTCCCATTCCGCAGTGCTCATAACCGGCCAGCTGTTCAGTGATTGGTTGAGCTCTATGGCAGTGTTGACTGGCGGCAAACGGGAGAGCTCTGATAAGTTAGTCCCTGAGGAAGGCGGGATAGAGAGGAAAGGAAATTGTCTCTGGATTGGATGAATGTGTGGAAAGGGGAGGGGCTTTGGGAAGCAGTAGGGCAGGAGCAGAGGGTGAGGTATTGATGGCATGGCTGTGAAGAGACACACACACATAAGCATGATGAACCGTTTCACTGTTAATACTGTCCTGATTACTGCTATGGTTAAGAGTGCCAATAATGTGTGTCTTGTTGCCATGGAGAATGTTGCTAGAGGTAAGGTCTTACCCCTCTCCATGGATGTCCCTCCCCCATACAGTGGGACTCCACCCTCTGAGAAGACTGGCACAGGGAGAGATGGAGTGCTATGGGTTACCTGAGAGAGAGAGGGACAGAGAGAGAGAGAGAGAGATTCTAATAATAATTATTTCAATACCAATGGATCGCTTCTTTCAAATTCTACATTGAAATCGTGTAACATGATACATCTATCAGGACATCTTAATCAGCTCATCACACACACAGTAACACACGCACACACACACACACGCAAATATATACTTTGCTTATTGACATTTGCAGTAACTTGAATTAGTTAAACTGAATGAAAATATGTGATTGTAACCACATTTGAGCAGTAAAAGAGAATGTTTCAGCTACTTGATCCATTTTTGGGATAAGCAACTGCCCTGGGAATCCTAAAGGGCAGATCCAGAGAACACACTCACACACTCAGACACACACACACACACACACACACTCAGGCACACACACACACAGGCACACTGACCTGCTGACAGTGGGGAAGGTTGGGGTAATTAACCAGGATCAGTTTGCTGAAGTTAAACTTGTAGGTGAATCTCTTCCCTTTGGTTTTATGCAGAATTCTCTTATTGTAGTAATATCTGACAACACAGGACACAGCGGTGAGCACGCTCTAATTCTCTAACTTATGTGTGTGTATGTGTGTGTGTGTGTGTGTGTGTTCATATGTGTGTGTGTGTGCATGTGTGTGTGTGTGTGAGTGTGTGTTCATATGTGTGTGTGTGTAGCATGTATTTGTCTCTTTCTGGGGACCGAAAGTCCACACTTATATAGCATAATCTGACAAAATTGCCTTGTGGGGACCAAAATGCTGGTCCCCACTGGGACAATGTTCTTCAAAACTATATTGTTACTATTGATAAAACAGAAAGTGTCAAAACATTTCTTTGGGTAAGGTTAGGGTTAGGGATAGGGATTAGAGATTCTTTAGTTACAGTATAATGGGAGTCAATAGGAAGTCCCCACTAGGATATGAATAAAAGCTTATGTGTGTGTGCGTGTGCGCGCGTGTATGAGTGTGTATTTAAATGTGTGTGTGTGTGTGTGTGTGTGTGAGTGTGTGTGCGTATGTGTGTGTGTGTGTGCGTGTGTGTGTGTGTGTGTGCGTGTGTGTGTGTGTGTGTACACATGTGTGTGTGTGTGTGTGTGTGTGCGCGCATGAGTGTGTGTGTGTGTGTGCGTGTGTGGGTTTACCTCAGGGCTCTGCTGAGTTTATCATAGTTCATGTGTGGTTTGCCCTTCCTCTCACCCCAGAGTTTGGCCAGTCTCTCAGGGTCTCTGATCACAAACTCACCCCATTCACCGCCCCAGCCAATAGCTCCGCCCTCAC
>NC_044499.1:2251313-2253813 GCF_902362185.1 Chanos chanos
TGTGTGTTGGTGTGTGTATGTTGGTGTGTGTATATGTGTGTGTGTATGTATGCGTGTGTGCTGGTGTGGGACTGGACTGCATCTCTCTCACATATCTCTTTAAGGCTTTGAAAACTGCTTTGGGCAACGCGCAAACATAAACACAGAGCAGCTACTTTAAACACAGGCAGGCAGACACACATTAACACACACACACACACACACACACACACTTACACTTCACTTACATGTAACCATGACTATGACCTCTCTGCACTTGTCTCTATACGCTGACCTTTGACCTCTCACCCCTTCCAAATCAGGGGGTGGTATCATAACACCCGCCACTGCTCAGTCAGCCGGGTCGTTTCACTGAATGCACTGTAAAAGATCAGGCCTGTGTCACAGGAGGAACCATTAGGAGCATTCCTACTGAACACGCCCGCCTTTGGTCAGGACAATTAAAACAGATTTGATTAAAACCGCTGATTTTCCTTTTTCCTTTGGAGCCTGAGGGAGAATTTCAATTCATGCTCAAACTGTGTGTGTGTGTGTGTGTGTGTATGTATGAGGGAGGGAGGGAGGGAGGGAGGGAGAGAGGGAGAGACAGAGTGAGCGAGAGAGAGAGAGTGTGAGTAAAATGTTACGTTGTAACATTTCAGCAACAATGTAACAATGTACCATTGTTACTGATTGATGTAACAGTAACAGTGATGTAACAGAAGGTTTGCATGTAACAGCTGTGGTCTTCATCCAGTTTGGTAAACATGTCCAACTCACCGTGAGGGTAACCTATGAATCTCAATAAATATAGTACAGCTTTAAAACCCCACCAACCCATATTCTGCTCATCTTTTCTCTCTCTTTCTCCCCTCCTCCTTTCTTTCTTCCCTCCTCCTTTCCCTCTCTTCTTTAAGCCCTTTCCTTTGTTCTGACACTCTACCCATCTCCGTGTGTCTCGTGTGTGTGTGTGTGTGTGTGTGTGCGCGCGTGTGTGTGTGTCTATGTGAAGTTGGGTAGAGGCTGGCTAACCCTCATACAGGCCCAGTAAATGGCTCGGCCCAGGGTCAGCAAAACCAGTAACAGCACAGCTGCCCACGAAGCGTAGATTCCCCCATAGACTTGTGCCTGCCTCCACGTCCCCGCCTGCAGACGCACAGACACACACACACACACGCACACACATGCACGCGTGCACACACACGCGCGCGCATACACACGCACACGCACACACAGACACACACACGCACACACAGACACAGAGTTCAGTAAGAATGCTTTGTTCATATGGTGACATTCAGGTCAGTAAAGCACCAATAAACTGAGAGGAGAGAAGAGGAGCAGAGGACCGCAGAGAGCTGAATGTGAACGAGTGGTGAAGAACAGAGAGAGATGGAGAGGGAAAGAAAGAGAGAGAGCGAGAGAGAGAGAAGAAAAAGAAAGAGAATGTGAGACTGTAGTGGTGTTGGTTTATTTGGAATATTTGTGTGTGTGTATGTGTGTGTGTGTGTGGTGAGTGTGTGTGTGTGGTGAGTGTGTGTGTGTGTGTGTGTGTGTGCGTGTGGGTGTGTGTGTGTGTTGTGTGTTGTGGTCATTATACTGAACACTTGTCTCACAAGCACTTTTCACTTACAATCAGTCCAGCAGCACAGACGCTTAAGATCAAGCACAACAGGAAACACCACAGACTCCGCCTCCTTGGGTACCGTTGGCCAATAGAAGAGCTGCAAAGACAGTAAAGAGTTGCTTATATACGGGAAGGACCAGTCAAGGTATTTGAGGCAGATGACATACTGCCAGTGAGTAATATTTAATGAAGCTTAACACTGATTCTTCATTTGCAAAATGAACTTGTTAAAATTTATATTAGCTCAAAATGTTACGATTAACTACGAGAAAGATGGAGTTTAAAAAAAAGATGAGCTTCTCTCTGTCTTCACCTAATGATTTGTTGCTATGACAGACTGGTCAAATGTTTTTTTTTTTTCCTCTTTGGGGTTTTACACTGACGTGAGCAGATCCTGCCAATATACTGCCCCCTGTCTGTGAAGAGCAGTCACTCACCATCATTCAATGTTCTACTGGACCAAATCAAAGGATACTCACTGACACCACTAGGTGGCAGCGTGCACACTAAAGCCCTACAGACAAAATCCACAGGAGAGAAACAGTATAGACTTTTCCCTCCATCTGTCCAACTGTCCAACCTCAGAACAGCCAACACATTCACAGATCACTGTCGAAACTGTTCTCTAGATTCAGTCTGTGGTCCAAAGTGACTAACTTTTTAGTGAATTTGGTTGACAGACAGACAGCTAAACAGACAGAGGGGCAGACACTTAGACAGAAAGACAACCCACAAAGAGACAGAAAGTTATGCAGACAAACAGATACACAGACAGAGAGACAGACAGATACACAGACAGAGAGACAGACAGATACACAGACAGAGAGACAGACAGAGAGACAGACAGGAAAATACTCACACTTTTCTGCAGTGGGGGCAGCGGGCCAGCGTCCG
>NC_044499.1:2258813-2293813 GCF_902362185.1 Chanos chanos
AGTCTTCTCACCTTTTGTGCGTGCCTGTGTTTTATGAGTGGATGTATGTATATCTAATATGTGTGTGTGTTTGGGCACATGTGCTTGCTTGAGTGTATGTGTGTATACAATATGTATATGCGCACGCTTGTACATATATGAGGTGTGTGTGTCTGTGTGTGTGTGTGCGCGTGCACTGACTGTAGCCTCGTTGCAGACGCCACACTTGACCACGTGCTGGTGGATCTTGCCCTCCACGCTGATGAGTGACTGGCACACCCTGCAGCTGATGACAGGGGCACTGCCACTCTCAGGAGACGTCAGGGGGGAGTAGGGTGGGGGATCCTCCCCCAGCAAGACTGACGGCTGAGTGGGGCTTGGAAAGGGGGGAAAACCTGAGAGACAGAGATATCAAAACTCTTTTTAATTTTGAGAGTTGTGCGTTTCTAAAGTCAGGTGAGTTTATAGGTGTGAAAGAGTTAGTGAGTGAGAGTGAGAAAGAGAGAGAGAGAGAGAGAGAGAGAGAGAGAGAGAGAGATTGTTCAGTTTGATACTAGTTGAGGTCACACTGAGGTTTCTGTAAGTTTATCAGACACTGCTGGGAAGCAAAGTAGGGCATTCAAAACTATGCCATTTTTTAGCCTCTTAAATAAGGATTAACGGGAAAATGAGATTTGGTCTCGAGTTCGTTTGAAAGGAGCTTTATGTAGAGTCTACTGGAATGCAGATCCTTTCTTCTGCGTTTGTGTGTACGCGTGTGTGCTACGTTCAACATGTTGAGTTACACAAAGAAGTATCATACACGAATACAGCGTATATACAAAACAATATTATCTAAACACGCGGAGATGCTGAAGCATAACCTAACACAATAAAGGCATAATTTGAATGGGAGTGCATACTACACAATGTAAATCGTTGTGACAGCATTTAAGTATATGCTTTTGGCCCTCCTACGGCACACAGCAATTGGTCGCCGCCTAATCACGCAGTAATTTCAGGCTGTCCTAATAGTTCGTCCAAGTGTCAATCAAATCAGGCGTTTGAGCTGCACAGCTAGGCAAACATGGTACGGCATAATGCAGGAGACAGAATCATTAATACCGGCGATTTACATTATAAAAATATCTCCAGATTTTGATACCATACACATTGGCACTGGTCTAAAGGCAACCCAAGGCTCACAGTTAACTGAGACACAGCTTCCTACCGTTAGCTATCGCTAGAGGTATTTGAATATCTAGCTAACAATATATGATCTCTGGCTTTGTTTCACTGACAAAACGTTCACGTTCACCTCAGTGTGTGAAATAAAAACGCACAGTTTACCCTCCAAACAGAAACGGAGAAAGTAAGCAAACGACAAAGGATCGTTTCTCTGTGATTCTGCGAATGTGGCGGACTGGACCAGAATCACAGTTGGCTGCGGAAGTAGCCCTCTAGCCATTTGCTAACCACCCGGCAAGCTACCCAATAACACACGTTAAACATGATTTATTCTCAAATGCACGGTCTTACATTATAACGTGGAGTCACATCCCGCGGGCACCAGTCCTACATGTTGCCCTTATTGCAACTAATGCAAAACATAGCGAAATTAGAAGAACGTGACTGTAATTTTGGCTGCTCAGAGAAGCCCAGTGACAGCTCAATGGGTGGTGGACCAGCATCGAGTGAGACATCCAAAGCTTACTCACTTTGCGGTTTGTTGGGTAAACCATAGGGAGCCGCTCCGGGAGACAACCCGCCGTTACCACTGCCCGTAGCAGCTCCATCACCGAGGTCTGACAGTAACGGGGACCGCTCGCCATCCGCCATACCGTAAGCAAGGCGTGAAGGGGGAGCAGCGACGCAGTGATACGGGTGAAACGCGTATTGTTGTGGACCCGAATAATAGATGTGAATTGAGGTCCAGATGGAAAACTCGTAGCCAAAAGAAAAAGCCAACCGCGCCGAGGCGTGGAAGTATGACCATATAAGGCAATGAGCAGAGGACGTTTCTGCTGTATTGCAAGAAACAATACAGTTAATGGTTATTTTCTTTTTCATATTTTCATCAGTTTTATTATACAACGTATTGTTTATAATCCTGTAATTTATTGTTAGCAAATTTTCCACAGTGATTTACTACGAAGCCATTGTGTAATAAAATGGCAGTTTGAGACGCGTCCTGAACCCAGTGGGCGTTCTCTAATTTAAGATATTACGACAGTTTGTAAACACAATATCTGAAAGGTCTAGACTTCGTACTGTTTAGAATTCACCCCTTTGCTCGACTCAATCTGTTGTGAGACGAAGTTTCCCGTTGTAATACATGCAGCTAGCTATCTGCTGCTTTTCAACAGTCTTTGGTGGCGTGGACTCTCCTGCGTCACATGGTTACACGCTTGCTACCGTGGCAACGTTTCTACGCCCCTTCGTAAACCATCCCTCCTGGTCAGGGGGTACATTAGTCACTAAAGACGTGTTGAGACCTCACAAGAACCAATGACATGTGTACAGAGATTGACAAGTGACAACCAGTAAACCAGAAAGACACATTTATTGATTCTACACGTATCTAATTTTCAAATCAATGTTCAGCTGTCGGGAATTGAAAATAAAATTATAATACATTTTATTTATAGAGCACTTTTCAGGGTACTCAAAGATGCTTTACATGCATAAAATATAATCACAAGAAACAATACAATAAAGAAACAGAGTTTGAAAGAGAGCTCAGAAACTCTCTTCCAGAGGTAGTTAGGAAAACAGAGGATAAATTAAGCCAGAATTTTAGGGCTTTGAAAACAATTCCCCAGAAAATGGCATCAGTCAAAAATGAAAGTATGAATCTATTCAAAACAGGCTCCCCCACCCAGACCCCATTCACTTATGTTTGTGCTAAACACAGGCCTTCTCTCTCGTTGTCTTAGAGTAGTGACGTGGTTGTGGAGACACACACACACACACACACACACACACACACACACACACACACACACACACACACACACAGAAGACCACCATACAATACAGCTCTCATAATCAAAGTCTCAGGGAAGCTTATACAGCCAGCAGACAAAGCTGAAACTGACCTGCAGATTTGTTTAAGCGAGAGAAACTTGTAACTGTTCATTGTGTAGTTAATTTGTAAATCCACTAGATGGCGTTATTGTGTGGTCAGTTACACATATTGACTGCCCCTTCCTCTGACCAAGTCACTGATGAATTCTGGTGCAACGATTGTAAATGGACCAGGGAGACGAAGTGAAGGACTTGAAGTTTAATTCAGCGTACAACCTGCACAGGGAGCCACCTCAAGCACAGAATCAAGAAGTGACCACCAGACAGTCAAAAAGCCATACTATATATACCAGACCGACAGTACAGTCAGCGTGAATCAGTCAGTCATGATGTAGACCGAGATGAATAACGTCTACACAGATAGTTAAATTGCTAAAGCCGGGAACTCTAATCTAAAGCACAAAACAGACAGCGTTGGGTTGTTTTACGTTATGGCTGTCCCCTTCCTGAGAACTAGATGAGCCCGTGTGACGTCAGCTCCGGTACAGAGGGGGATGCCTGTGGAGGTGATACAGCAGCTGGAAAGGGCATTACTCCTTTACTTTATAACAAGGGGAAAGTATCCATGGCAACAGGTTATTTTCTGGGGTACAACAAAGAACTTCAGTTTCACAGGCGGCATAAACAGGGAAACAGCAGTAGTTCGGTTCCGTCGTCACGCAGTACCATCTAACTGGTATTGGTGTGTTGTTTAGACAAATTACGCTGTAGGTAACAGAAGCTGTGAATCTTGTGGTGGCATTTTTCTCTCTAAAAGTATGGTGCCCCTTTGCATATCGTTCTAACTCTAGTCCTGATTTTACACAGCTGAATCTGATAGTTTGAGGCTCGTTTTCAGTGTCTTTCGTTGGGACAATCCCGTATTTTGGCCCGCATCCCGAAATTTTGACTCAATTTGAAAATACGTACATTTGTCCCGTGTTTGAATGTCACTGGCAAATTCAGCAGTGTGCATTTTACACCACTCGGGCTTGTTCACTGTAAAACAGAAGGTAGGTGTTAAAAGATGCCTGACCACAGAATACAACCCCTTCCCCTTTTTTTTTTTTCAACCAAGCAAACTTCTCAGAACAGCCAGGCCCCTCAAGCTGACTGTCAATCAGAATGAAGCAGATTCAGAGTAGGCAGACATGCAGTGAAGTCATACAGTTTGGGGAGAAGCATGTACTTTTGTGTTAGAATAGTGTAGGTGAGAAGTGCAGGTGATAGTGTCAAGTCTTTTTATAAATGACTTGCATGGCAGTGGTAAATTAGATGTCTATACTGTTAACCCCACAGTCTCTAAAAGAGGTCTTGACCTTAAGTGAGTGGTGACCTGTGATGAGGGAATCGAGGTTTGAATGTGAGACTGGAGAAAAAATAAAAATCGGTCCCTGGTCACTTTCACACAACGCGGCTCCACTCTCTTTTTCTCTGATGACACAGAGCACTGTCCTCGTTTTGGAATAGAAGAGGATGAATATAAAAGTCAATGTTCAAATACACTGTGGTGGAAGTTTATGAATCTTATGGAGAAAGTTTGTTCACCACTGACATTTTCACCACAGTTCTAACCATAGTCACACTGTTCTCTACCACAGTTTAACCATGCAATACAGTAAGTAAGTATGCCACAAACTCAAACGGTCAAATAACCGAAATATTTTTTTTTATTCCTTTTCATTCAGTTTAACTGCCGCAAATGTCAATAAGCAAAGTATATATATGTATGTGTTTGTGTGTGTGTGTGTGTCACTGTGTGTGTGATGGGCTGATTAAGATGTCCTGATAGATGTATCATGTTACAAGATTTCAGTGTAGAATTTGAAAGACAGTCTGAAAGAAGTGATCCATTTGTGTTGAAATAATTACTGTTAAGAGTCTCTCTCCATCTCCCTCTCTCTCTCTCTCAGGTAACCCATAGCCCATAGCCCTGTCTGCCGCCAGTCAACACAGCCACAGAACTCAACCAATCACTGAACAGCTGGTCGGTTAGGAGCACTGCGGAATGGGAGCTCAGCAAGTCTTTGCTCCTCAGAGAAAGAGATGAGGGAGGAAAAGAGAGAAAAGGAGGGAGTGATGTAGAGAGAAAAGGAGGGAGTGATGGAGAGAGAAAACGAGAGGAGAAACTGTGCAGGGGGATTCTCCTCTGATCTAAGCAGATCTACAAATCTGTGCTGAAATGTTTTATAAGACATAACAGTGGATGTTGATTATGGACATGTGTGTACATGTGTTTCAGTGCTGTGTTAGTGAAGTCATACAGTTGGGGGAGAAACATGTACTTTTGTGTTAGAATAATATTACCCAACAATCGCTGACAAGAGCACTTTCTCTGACCATAAATATCACCAAAACTCTTTGTTCCTTTTCTTGTTCTTCTTTATTTTTAATATTTCGCTGAACAACAGAAGGTTCTGGAACACACCACTTAAGTGTAAGAGTAGGCTCAGTCTGACAGATTTAGATGTGATCTGACTGAGAAAACAGTTTACAAAGACCAGAGCTCAAACAACATCAGTTTTGAGCTCCAAAAACTCCATCCACCCTCTCAATTTAAAAAAAAATTACCAATTCACTTAAAAGTCTTACAGATATTAGTGCCCTTCATTTGATTTATAAAAAATTCAGATGTAAATCAACACTGTGTAGAGTTAAACAGAGCATTAGTGGAATCTGGTCATTGTTGGATGGGAGAAAATTCCTCCCACACTCCTTCACTGATACGGCATCAGCTGCTCCTACTCAGACTCATATAAGGAGCAGCATCTCCTGAACTCCTGTCCTCTCTCACGAATCCATTTGTTGGCGACTGAAAAAAAGACATTGACAAAGAAAGCTTTCAATAACACAAATTTTCCTCAAAATCATAAGACAATTAATAAAAATGTGTGCGTCAGATTTATTGTGATGTCTCAAACAACTGATTCCATCCTTGAGTTGTTCTCCATTTACACGGAGAAACATTTGCAAAAGTTTCCACAAATTCTGAACACAGTACCTATTTAGAAGTAGGTTTATTGTAAAACTCCTAGAAAAAGATACCCATATGTGATTGGTCTATTTGAAGACTTGTGTTATTCTATGTAAACTGTAGGAAACTGTGGAAAAACATACTCCACTTGCTGCCAATGAGGACTGGACATCCTGCATGCCGTGTGTTATTATCCCTCTGCCCGTTCCTCAGGAGATTGTACCAAAACACAGCTGAGCCCTGTGACAACAGTGTCATATGATGACATTAGGAAATGAAGAACTAAAAGGTGATGCAGTATGGGTAATGGAGTTTTTACCTTCTGAGGTTGCACTGCTACCCCAGCGACAGGAAAGACTGTAGCCCCGCCATACTGTACATCACTCAGCTGAGACAGAAAGACTGAGTCAGTAATGATTCAGAAGTTCTGGACATATTAAAATTACAATGCATAACTGGGACAACTGGCCTCACATAAATTAAGACAGTAGCAATTCTGTTTCCAGCCTTTTCATCAAAACTTCCCGGCACCTGTGGAGAACAGTGTCATGACTGTGTAATGATCTAAGACTGTTCATGTGGTTTAAGGCTAATACTGATATATAGTTAATAATGATTTTTCTATTTTGGTAGGTATTACAGGAAATCTTACCAGAGCATCTAAGTGAGGTTCATACTGTCCTCCAAGTCCATAATTTGCAACCTGAAAAGTTTCGGCATTTTTCAGGTACTACGGCTGAATGGCCTTACTTCACGCATTGATACATAATGCTGAGTACATTTTCAATACTGAATCATTTTTCATGTCTTTACCAGCAGGTTATCTGTCCTGACAACCAGTCCAGTGATGTCTGCAATCCTTTGATTGACACTAGCAACTACTGGATCCTCATGATCATGAAGCCAAGCACTGACACACACACACACACACACACACACACAGAGTGAAAGAGAGAGTGAGAGAGGGGAATTGTAAAAAAGTTGTTCTTAAGAGAAGAGCAGGGTATAGATGGAATGTTTGAAATGATGATGTCTTGAATGGGAAAGAATATGAGCAGTTTGAAAACCAACCCCTGAGACACACGGATGTTTGATACTCTGCCTCCTCCTTGGTTTGAAACCCTGTTCCTTGACAGCTGGAGTAGAAAACATGTTGAGGTGGAGCATATAATGACATGGTGTGTTTCAGCAGCATACTGATATCTATGAAAACGTAATATCTCTTTAAATTCACCTTTGGTCGGGAGAGTGACCTCAGGATCTCCATTTCTCTCTCAGATATGATGTCACGATATCTTTTGATTGGTGGATTGTCCCACTCGTCCTCCTCCTTCACTGGGGCACACATCAGTCTAGGGTTCCCTCCACCAGTGCTGTATCTGCAGAACAGCGCCCCCTGTCTTTGGGGAGTCTGACAGTCAAAGATTTTCTTAATGACAGTGAGGAATCAACAGTGTTATAATAAGGATACTTTTTTGAACGGCAAACACTTTTTCATTCTCTTTAATTGACACTTGCCATTTTGATTCCTTCTCCTCTGCAAAGAGCCATGTAGGGATCTGACGACTTCTCAAGACTGGTTATGAACGCGGACGGCTCAGAAAGGAGCTTAGTTTCACACTGTGAGAGTTGTTCTCTGACAGTCACATTCATCGGATCTGTGGGGTGTGGTGGGGGGTGAGGTGGGGGAGTAGGGGTTATACTTTGCTGACTTAAATTTCAAACAAAACTAACATTGTGAAGCAGATACAAACATGAAAAAATGACACTCTTTTTTCCAGATTACTTCACATACAGTGTGTACTGTGCACACACTCAGCCTCAGAATTCCCCATTTCAGCAGTCTCTCACGTCCCCTCTCTAAGCTCACGTGAGTCGACTGGACATATAATCTCCTATAAACTCTTTCGTATTGGAGCATCAACACATAAATGAAGAGGAAATAATTCACATGACGTGAACATACAACCCAAATTCTATGGTTTTACTTTCTAAAAGTAGAAGATATAGGAGCACAATACTAACCATGCTGCAGTAACTGCTGGTGGAAAAAGACTGCTTCATTAAAATCCCCAAAATGCCAGGATGAGGAGGCCAGATACTCAAGCAACGTAGTTTCCATGACGTCGGCTTCTACACCTTTCTCCACTTGTGTGAGGCTCTCTGATGCCCAGAGAAAGGCAAGCTGGAACCTTCTGTGTTGATATGCCTCTTGTGCTATGTGAAAGGCTTCGTCTGGGCCTAAGGGTGATGGTATTCCTGTCAGAGAGTGACACTGTTTTTAAATTTGACAATGTGTTTCTGAGGCATGTTCAGCACTCATTTACTAACAAGCATAAGACACTTTTAAAACCCTTTAACATCCCAGACTGAACATTGTATAAGTACTGGACATAAAGAGTGGGTAAAGTCAAGCAGCTCACCGGTCAGACTGCCTCCAGTGAGATCCTCTGGATAAAGACCATATATCTCCTGCACTCTTATGATTCCTAATGCAGCTCCATCTAAATCCTCCTGCTGAGGAAATCTTACGTATTTCTCACGGAACCATTTCTGAAAGTCCGTGCAAAAGAAGAGTGAATGACCTGAGGGGTAAATCAATGAGCTAATGTCTGAAAATTCCCTGTCAGCAGAATGCAACACTGAAAATAATGATAATAATAATAATAATAATAATAATAATAATAATAATAATAATAGCCTGACAGTAATGTATCCATGCAGGAACCAGCATGTGGTCTTATGATGACATTTCCACACATGTCCTACGGTTTGGTGGGAACTTCATAAGTCTGAAGTCTGTGATGTATTTTAGCACTCTAGTTATATACAACATTCATTTCTTGTTCATAAATTTTAGTCCTCTGTAAAACAAATAGTGACTGATAACATTTGTAAATGTGTGTCTTGTCTGAATTAAGAAAGAAAGAAAGAAAGAAAGACCCATCATAACATAAAAAGGCACTATTTTTAAGCCTGGTCTTGTTTTCTATCTTATGAAATTTTTATGAATGTCTCAGAGGATTTCCTGAAGTGTGATTTTATAACTTAAATCGCTTTCATACCTTTAACAAGGCTCATCTGTGTGTAGGTCAGTATGTGTTGATAAAGAGATTGTTGTCGCCTCACGAGCGCATACGCAGACACAGGATGACTCACATGTGTCTCTGGATCTTCAGGGAGCCGATCCGAAACAGCAAAAAACTCCAGAACTCTGCGGTGACCAAACAGAATTACGGTGGGATGTTGTCAAAGTATGTTAGCAATCCAGTTAGAACCCAAAAAAAATGAACTGGATAAAAATTCTTGAATTTCATAGACTATCATACATGCAAGGAATAATGTATAGTCCGCCGGCCATTTTCGAAAAATAAACCCCGATAGGATGAACAGGACCTCGACGCAACCGTATTTTAGGTTACTTGCCAAAATGATAGATGATACTTCACTCAATATTACATTTTAATGTTTTTATTGCGGATCTTGGCTTCCGCTGAAAAATAGTCGTTCTAGCAAATCGGACTTCTAAGTTGCAGATTTTGCATATGTGTTAGGCCAGCTGCAGACTCGTCAATTTACAATGCAAATTACCACGAATTTGATTTACGATAAGTGAACGGACTACTTGCTTAACGATATGAAAGATGTGAAGCGCAAAACCCGTCCGAAATATCGGACATTGGAATACTGGGCTGGCGCAGTCAATTCAATGCAACCGTCTGCCGCATTATAAGGAGCGGTATAAATTTTGTACATATATATATATAAACACATTATATGTATATGCATTATTTTATGTAAATGTGTGTATGTGTGTGTGTGTGTGCATAGATACTGAAACCTGGTAATTGACCTGACAGTAACCTTTTCAGGTTCCTTAGATTGGTTTCCTCCATGTCAATGAAATCACTCAGCTCATTCAGAAGTTCTCTCTCTGCAGCAATGAGATCTGCCATTTTAGCTGGAAGTATACAGTACATGTGGAAATTAATTAACAACAATGAATAAACGACACAGCACACGCTCACACACACCCACACGTGCATATATCTTTGTGTGTATCTGTGAACTGCTTGGCACCCTCTATGTCACACCAAATGTTTTCTGAAGAGCAGTTTTAATGAAGTTGAAAGCTAAGCATATTTGAAAAGGAATCCACACAATAAAACACGGACATATAAAACATGTATGTAATAGTTTTCCCAAAGGCATACACAATTCTCACAAGAAAAACCCAAACACACACAGTGTGTAGTTTTTCAGACAGGCACACACTGCAACATAATATAAAGTCAATATCATATTATGCTCCTTAACTTCCACAATGAAAAAACGTGATGAATTTGCCCCCTATGCAATAAACAGGACAAAAGCAAAAGGCATTTTGAGGCCAGGCCTTGTATTTCTTAAAGAACTGGGAGAAACAGTGCCACAGTCAAATGAACAATCACAGTTTAGGAGCAGACGTCTGCACCAAATAAAAACTGTTCCAGTCATTGTCCATGGCTGTTTTCCACTTGACACTTCAATAGAGTTTATGATACAACTGACACGTGTCACAGAGACACACACAGATAGCTGAGAAACAGAGATAATACAAAGAGAAGTGAAAGATAGAGACAGCACAAAGAGAATCGCAAACATGAACTTGTTTTTAAACAAAGTATTTGGGGCATCGTTATAAAGACACCTGAGAAATTACTTAAACTTCTGTCATCTTAGATTTTTCAAAAATTTCTGGCTGATAGCAAGTTTTGCAAAAAGAATTTACATGAACCAAAGCGAGTCTGGTCTGTGGTAGACATGTATTTGTATTGACACACACACACATAAGTATTACCTGTTGACGAATAGAACTCATCTCCAGCTGTTCTAAGAGTACCACTGCACAATAAAAATAAGAATAATCCCAGAGCCATGGTCTCCATTCTTTGACCGGTTGGATTCCACTGGTTCCTCAAATACTGCCAACCTCACCTAGCGTCTGTTCACTGTGAGAGAGCCCATGTGTCTCTGTGCAGGTAAAGCAAAGCCTTACAACACAGGCAGCATGTGTGTGATGTCACTGAGTCACACCTCTAAGAACTTATAACATTATTTGATTTAGTCACTTTCTTTTATGAAAAAAATGAAACAAAATATGAATCAGATATTATATAGTCGGTCACAACCCTCAGTGTCATTTACCAGGCAAAATACTGGTGTAGCACAATAGGGAAACTTTATCAGAAATAGATTTTCTTTATGACAGTCCTGGAGAACTGTATTGGGAATTTAGCAGTTATAAAACAAGAGTCATAATGTGAAAACAAAACAAGATCTCCTCATGCAAGACAGGTGAATTGGAGATACTAAATTGCCCCCAGGTGTGAGTGAGTGCGTGAGTGTGTTTGTCTGTGTGTCTGCCCTGCGATGGACTGGCGACCTGTACAGGGTGTTTCCCCGCCTTTCACCCAGTGAACGCTGGGATAGGCTCCAGTAGCCCCCGTGACCCTAGTTAGGATAAGTGACTTAGATAATGAGTGAGTGAGTGAGTGAGAGTGTCAACATTGTCACAACACACGGGGGACATGAATAACAGGATCACAAAGCCCACACTGGGCTAGTTAATGTTCAGAGAAGTCAACTACCGCATTCCCCCAGCATGCAAATTTAACAGCGTACAAAGCCATTCAAATTCAACAGCGTACAAGGTCCTTTCTGTGTGAGGTCAGACACACCAGATCAGATATACTTTCAGATGGAAAGAATTAGGAGATTCTCTTACAATATTCCATCATTTTTACATCAGTAATAAACCACAAACTTATTTCCATGTCACAAAGATTATCCTTAAGTAACTTAGCTGGCAGTGTGTTGAACTGTGAGCCAATGATAAAGTCTGACCTGGAAATGGGGCACTACCTCTGTTTACTCCTCAGACAAACCTGATGTGTCAGTGCTTGTGTGAGCTCATTGGTTTAAAGAGCTATGGTAAATTACAACATAGGCACTCATTAGAGGACTGTAGCACTAAAGATGATATTGAGCATGTTCTATGATTGTGGTATTTGTAATGGGGTAAAAGTCAGCTTCATAAAATTATTACATATCAGCATTAACAGACTCCAATACCACAACTTTGTTGTTGATTTCTCTTTCAAAGTTTATTGACATTGTTATGAACTTGACGATTATTGAATCATTCCATAATCTTCACATTAGTTACAGACAGGCATGAGGTCGTGAAGTCATGAGGTAAAAGAGTATTTCCATTTCTCTAAGAGCTCTGGCAGTTCTGTTCTAAGACAATTCTGTTCTAACACAGTTCTGGCCTTCATCGCAAGAGGTAAATCCTTGACATAATATGATTTAAAAACAACAAAACATACACAACATTCTTTAAAAAAATCAGATATTGCATTGTAGACTTCCCTCAGTTTGATTTCAGTGACGGTAATAACAACAAGAGAAAATCTCACATGTATGGATGGAGCTGGATGCTTGGCAGGTGTGAATAAGCTTATGGTTCAGTTAATGGTGGCTGATAGTTCTCCAGGTAGATGTCAGTTTGTCTGGCTTAACTCTTGTTCATGCCTGTGCTTTCAATGAGTTTATGTACGTAAGAGAACTCAGGAAGAGGAACAAAAAGAATAACAAATTAAAAATAAAAATCAGAAAAACTGTTTTCTTTTTGATTTCAGTTTGGCTCAAACCAAAAGTGACATGAGAGACCTCCATGTTTTGGTTGAACCATGGGTGGTGTAGTCATCTAAATGTTCAGGTCCAGCTGCACCTACATGCTGCAGGGACACAGTAAAGTCATACCATAGTCACTGCAGGGACACAGTAAAGTCATAGCATAGTCACTGCAGGGACACAGTAAAGTCATACCATAGTCAATGCAGGGACACAGTTAAGTCATACCACAGTCACTGCAGGGACACAGTAAAGTCACACCATAGTCACTGCAGGGACACAGTTAAGTCATACCACAGTCACTGCAGGAACACAGTAATGTCATACCATAGTCACTGCAGGGACACAGCAAAGTCATACCATAGTCACTGCAGGGACACAGTAAAGTCATACCACAGTCACTGCAGGGACACAGTAATGTCATACCATAGTCACTGCAGGGACACAGTAAAGTCGTACCATAGTCACTGCAGGGACACAGTAATGTCATACCATAGTCACTGCAGGGACGCAGTAAAGTCATACCATAGTCACTGCAGGGACACAGTAAAGTCATACCACAGTCACTGCAGGAACACAGTAATGTCATACCATAGTCACTGCAGGGACACAGTAAAGTCATACCATAGTCACTGCAGGGACACAGTAAAGTCGTACCACAGTCACTGCAGGGACACAGTAAAGTCATACCACAGTCACTGCAGGGACACAGTAAAGTCATACCACAGTCACTGCAGGGACACAGTAAAGTCGTACCATAGTCACTGCAGGGACACAGTAAAGTCATACCACAGTCACTGCAGGGACACAGTAAAGTCGTACCATAGTCACTGCAGGGACACAGTAAAGTCATACCATAGTCACTGCAGGGACACATTAATGTCATACCATAGTCACTGCAGGGACACAGTAATGTCATACTATAGTCACTGCAGGGACACAGTAAAGTCGTACCACAGTCACTGCAGGGACACAGTAAAGTCGTACCATAGTCACTGCAGGGACACAGTAAAGTCATACCACAGTCACTGCAGGGACACAGTAAAGTCGTACCACAGTCACTGCAGGGACACAGTAAAGTCATACCATAGTCACTGCAGGGATTTAGTAATGTCATACCATAGTCACTGCAGGGACACAGTAAAGTCATACCATAGTCACTGCAGGGACGCAGTAAAGTCATACCACAGTCACTGCAGGGACACAGTAAAGTCGTACCATAGTCACTGTAGGGACACAGTAAAGTCATACCATAGTCACTGCAGGGATTTATTAAAGTCATACCACAGTCACTGCAGGGACACAGTAATGTCATACCACAGTCACTGCAGGGACGCAGTAAAGTCATACCATAGTCACTGCAGGGACACAGTAAAGTCGTACCATAATCACTGCGGGGGCACAGTAAAGTCATACCATAGTCACTGCAGGGATTTAGTAAAGTCATACCACAGTCACTGCAGGGACACATTAATGTCATACCATAGTCACTGCAGGGACACAGTAAAGTCATACCATAGTCACTGCAGGGATTTAGTAAAGTCATACCATAGTCACTGTAGGGACACAGTAAAGTCATACCACAGTCACTGCAGGGACACAGTAAAGTCACACCATAGTCACTGCAGGGACACAGTAAAGTCATACCACAGTCACTGCAGGGACGCAGTAAAGTCATACCATAGTCACTGCAGGGACACAGTAAAGTCGTACCATAGTCACTGTAGGGACACAGTAAAGTCATACCATAGTCACTGCAGGGACGCAGTAAAGTCATACCATAGTCACTGCAGGGACACAGTAAAGTCATACCATAGTCACTGCAGAGACACATTAATGTCATGCTATAGTCACTGCAGGGATTTAGTAAAGTCATACCATAGTCACTGCAGGGACACAGTAAAGTCATACCATAGTCACTGCAGGGACACAGTAAAGTCGTACCATAGTCACTGCAGGGACACAGTAAAGTCATACCACAGTCACTGCAGGGATTTAGTAAAGTCATACCATAGTCACTGCAGGGACACAGTGATGTCATACCATAGTCACTGCAGGGACACAGTAAAGTCATACCATAGTCACTGCAGGGACACAGTAAAGTCATACCATAGTCACTGCAGGGACACAGTAAAGTCATACCACAGTCACTGCAGGGACACAGTAAAGTCACACCATAGTCACTGCAGGGACACAGTAAAGTCATACCATAGTCACTGCAGGGACACAGTAAAGTCATACCACAGTCACTGCAGGGATGTAGTGATGTCAGACTGTTGATGTATAGTGTGAGAATAGTGTCGTTGGATGGACAAGAACATTTCATGAATTGGAGAATGAGCTTGTTGAAAGCCACGACTGCTGTAAAAATAAATCCCAAGCCACAGAATATAGTGATCATAAGCTCTGATACATGTTCCATTTATTACCGATGAAAACCAGGCAGCCAGCGTGGAGAGTGTTGTCATCCATCCGTCCGTTCCTTAACAGATTAAACCACAGCACAGCTGAGCCCTGAAAAGTCAAAATCAGACAACAAGCAGAAGATGAAGTTATCCTTATTTTATGATTTAGGTTGTGATTTGAGTATTTGATCACAGACTGTGAATTCAGTGAGTAAAAATACCATTTTAACCATATGGAATAGTATTTGTACTGTATCTATCTGTAGTAGTAACAGCTGCAGTAGTAGCTGTGGTGATGACAAAAGATTAAGGATAAGTATTTACCTTCTGTGGTTTCAGTGCAACCCCTACTTCAGGGAAGACTGTAGCCCCTCCCACTTCATCATCACTCAGCTATGGCACACATGATTAGACAGGAAGTGGGGTATAACGCAGAAATTTGATTGGTCAAGACAATATCGGTAGTGTCAAGCAGAAACAGAGCCCTTACATAGATCAGCATGGTTGCCATTTCACCTCCATGCATGTCATCATCTGACCACTATGGTGTAAAAAGAATAATTGCATTAGTAGTATTTTCATAGCATGGTTTTAAATTAATAAAAAACAAATTTTAACTCTCTGAATTTTACCTAGGGTGGCGCAGTGGGTAGCACTGTCACCTCACAGCGAGAAGGTCCTGGGTTTTTATCCCGGCCCAGTGGGCAGGGGACCTCTCTGTGTGGAATTTGCATGTTTTCCTCCTGTCTGCGTGGATTTCCTCCTACAGTCCAAAGACATGCAGGTTAGGTGAACTGGAGACACTAGGAATGAATATGAATGTGTGTGTCTGCCCTGTGATGGACTGGCAACCTGTCCAGGGTGTTTTCCTGCCTTTTGCCCTATGAGCGCTGGGATAGTTCCAGCACCCCCCGCGACCTTAATTAGGATAATCGGCTTAGAAAGTGAGTGAGTGAGAGTGAAGTTTACCTTTGCATCATAGTTTCAAAATGTTCTCTGTTACCATCATTTGTTACCTGTAAAATTTTGACATCTCAGAAATGTGATGATTTGTCAGAAACAAACTACTACTGAAGATTATGACTAGAAACAAACACTGATGCATGTGTTGCATTTTATGGCCCTGAGTCTGAGTCTGCCTTATTGTTAAACATAGGCTTTTTCACTTTGCAGACTTTCACTTTTGAACTAATCTTCACTCATAATTCAAACCTGCACATATCTTTACATTGGTTCTTTTGGGGGGAAAAATATTCAAACGTACTGTGCAAACTTCTTCTCCAGTTCAAAGTTATAACTTTTTACTGCTTTCCAGCAAGTTTGAATGGGGTGGATCAACACTGAAGCCCAGGGGTGGGTGTGAGATATTTACACACTCACTGTACACAGTGGTAAGAGCCAAGCCTGAATAAGTTTTCTCTATGATTACATGCAAATCAAATCTTAGCAGTTAAATGTTTACTAGTGTGGCCCTCAGGCAGGTAGTCAGGAGATGGCTCATGTGAAAGGTTATGCAGTACCTAAAAAAGAACACTGTTCATGTGATTTACCTCACAGACATCATAGAAATGAACCGAAGGAGGCAAAGAAAATTGAGAATAATGAATTGGCTGTGGAAAGGAACTGGGTAGACAGGGAAAATCAGATCAAGAAAACATCCAGACTGTAGGTGGACAGTGTGTGAGTGATGGGTTTGTGAGGGCACTCAGAGGAAACGACATTCAAGAGGCCAAAGCCCAAGAATGTTTCCTCTATGGTGATGAGTGGAGAAGAAAATCCAAAAGGAAAAAGAAGACAACAGCCCAATAAATATTAAATGTGTGTGATGACCCTTGACCCTTGGATCACACAGACAGCTGTGACAGGATGAATCGAATTGTATCATCTGGAGACTGTTTGTTCACCACTAACTCTTTCAGTCTTAACCATATAATACAGGAGAAGACAACACACATTTTGGCCTGAAAAAAAGCCAGTAAAAGAATCTCATGTCTGCCATAAAGTGAAGCTTTGTTACACTGGGTGAGTAGAAACACAGCTCTGTAACAGTACATTACTCTATGGTGCAATATTCAAACACAACTGTTAATGTCAGTGACTGATGTGACATTTGAATTTCAGTTACTTTCAAATGCTTTTACAATGTGCTCATCATTTCTTGGATGTGCGAGACAATAGATCTGCCATAAATGGAGCTAAAGTCAAATTGTGAGGTTATAAGATCTGGCCTCATTTTCGTGTTTGTTAATTCAAATTCATTATCTCCAGACCTGTAAAAAGAGCAAAAATGCCCAACGGTCTACGAACCTTACAATGGTAACAATGGTAACAATGGTAACAGTGGTAGTGCTGATATGTTTTCTTTCATACACTGAGCACACACTGGTATACTTCAACATATACTGAGACATATTTCAATCTGATTAATCAGTATCTTTTTTCAGTCACTTCAGACATTCAGTGAGAGCATTAAGTGACTGTTAACTGGAGCTGGTGTTTCTAACACATTCTCAGCTTTATTTGACTCCTTAAGCACACAAAATGTTCTATTTCAATAAACAGTCAGTGTTAACAACAACTGATATAACATATTCACACAAAGTCTCACAGATATTCATACCCTATTTCCAGTACCGTGTGAATCTTCCTCTCTGAACTGTTATACTGAGACTGTTCTGTCAGATTAGTGAATACACTGAGATCTTTAACTGGTCCTCCACACAGACTGTTTGGGTTTTATTCAGTTCAGATGGTGTTTGTGTGTAGACTGTCATAATCTGTTACAGGTCTTCTGAGGCCAAGACCCACAGAGACTGAGATGATTTTTAATCTGAACTGGAGATTTGGATTAGGATTGCTGACAGTTTATTGGGGTTTTTGAATCATTTTGAGTCACTGACTTTCTAAACCTTCTTCGACTAAGGGAATGTGAGGTGCCTGTGCTGTGAGTATAAACTGTACATTCCCATACTGAAAAAAAATTCCCTTGTTCATTGTTTGAATGTGACTTTAAACTGGTTACAGTGGAACTGAATATTCCAAATTCATATCTGAACATCCAAAAGAGGCCTGGTCATAGACCCTGTGATGTACAGTATGTGGGGTGTGGTCTGAGGAGAGAAAGGAGGTGAGATGAGAACAGTATATAAAGTCTCTCATTTACAGGTATCAGTACACAGAACCTGCTTCTCCGCACAGGTAAGATCTTTCTATATTTTTGTTAGTCATATTGGAGAGGTGGCAGTAGTTGATTAACTCAACTGTTTGTAATTTCAGGGGAGCAGTCCCATCTACATTTCTCATTTCCTCTCTCTGCCTGTCTCTCTCTCTTTCTCTCTCTCTCTGCCTGTCTCTCTCTCTTTCTCTCTCTCTCCCTGCCTGTCCCTCTTTAGTAAAATGGCCGAGATGAAACTGGGAGTGAAATTCATTCTGGTGACTCTGCTCCTGCAGCTGGCCTTGACTGAGGGAAAGGTGCAAGTATCCAAGTTTTCTTAAGCTGTTCAGAACTGTGTAACTGATACTTTCACAACATTTGATTCTTGTGAACCTTTTTAGACTTTAAACTTTTGACTGAATAGCTTTTCATTAAAACATCTTGGAGTGGTTCTGCTTTTTTTCACGGCAGCTATTCTCAACACACGGTCACACCGTAACTGCTCAGGCCTGAAAATTCTGAAGTGGCATGTTGCTCCAGAGATTGTGTTATATCACCCCCCCCTCTCTCCTTCTGTCTCTCTGTCCATCTGTCCCTCTCTCTCTTTGTCTCTCCTTCTGTCTCTTATTCTGAGGGCACAGTACCAGTCTCCTGATGTCTCATTTCACTTTCAGACAGGACGCTTCATTCAGAGTTCAGAGCTTTTCTGAAAACCTAAAAAAAAATCCACTAGATGTGTTTAAATTTAAACCATTAGCAGTGACTCAACAAGTGGAGTCCTCATTACCTCTAATCTGTGTTCTTCAGTTTGTAATTTGACTCTGACATTGCAAGTTTCAGTGGGTTACAATTTATGTTTTGTTTTGTTTTATGCTTAGCCTACTTCAGAGTATGACTTTGGAGACGTTGTATTCTTTAAAACTGCTCACAATGTGCCAGGGACTCAATGTGCTGTCACTGATCACTTCGGTGTATTTGTGGGCAACAATATAAAAATTGAAGGCAAAGCTGAAGGAGACGACATTCTTGAGATAAACAGTAAATCCTCACTCAAATCTTTATGCACTCATTTCTGATACCAACAACTGTTTGTCTACATACTACATACTACATTACCTGTTTGTCGGTATCTTCAGATAACTTTAATAAATTCTTCCAGTTTCTCCTGCAGTACAACAAAAAAGCTGCCGCTTTGCTAAACTTGGAAGCAGGACGCCACAATCAAAAAGTACACCTAAATTTGAAAATGAAAGACAACGAAAGGACGAAACGATTCAAGGAATTGGGGATATCATAATCAACTGTCCAAACATATACATTAAGGATAGTAAAAATGTTAAAAACGTAGGAAACATTGAATCTCATGCCGGTAATGCTCCAGCCGGTGAAGAGGTTTGTTTTGATTTGTTTTTTATGTATCATGATACTGGGTGATACACAGCCTTCTGTAAAAGTGATTAATGATGTTCTTTTTCTGATGACCTGTCCATAGAAAGGAAATCGGCTCTTGAGATATCTAAGTAGGCTCTTTGGTTGTTGTTTCGGAGCGTGTCAGGCAGCAGGAGGAATAGCAACAGCAGTAGGAGTAGCAACAGCAGCAGGAGCAGCAGGAGCAGCAGGAAGATAAGAGAGATACTTCATCACACCTTAATCTCTCCTCCTCTTCCTCACTGTCAGTGAAATCCTAATAAATCTATGAGCATGTAACTTCTTGTCTGTGGTTCATTAAATCTGTCACATACAAAGTTTATCAACCCCTGGTCTAACTGATGGTGTCCAGATTTAAACAGGTGCAACGGATTATTATTACAGTTAAATATCTATGAAGAAATAGAACAGAACATGTCGGGGGACCTTCACAAATATGACATCTGTTTTATCAGGCCTTTAACTGATTTATCAGGCCTGTAACGGTTCCTGTATTCCTTTTCTAAACATCGACCTTGGTGTTACACACAGAACTAAAGAACTAAAAATGCACAACTCAGGTTTCAGTTAAAAACAGGAAAAAATGAAACATGGAGAACTTGATCAAAAACCATTTGCTAACATTACTGAGCTTTTAATTTTAGTTGTTACAGACAGCCATCAGAAGCCAAAGTTGGATAATTAAAGGTGTCCACTGAGCTGGCATAGCTTCATAAGAACAAAGACCTCAAGTACCTTAACACCATCAGTCAGTCAGCTTCAGTTATCACACAACACAATTAATCACATCTGAGTTCAGAAAACCTTTGACCTGGGAAATGCAGCCAAATATTAATCTAATTCTGTGAAGAGAACATGGTCGATTGGAGTCAAACCCCTATTTTATCCCACTAGACATAATTCATTAAGTTAGATTATTTTATATACGTTTTAACAGCCTTACAATGCCATTTTAAACCAGTGCCCCTGTCATTATTCAGTCCTTCTGGAAACAGAGGGAAAGGTAAATGAGTTTACTGAACTGAACACACTTTATGGACAAGCATTCACACCTTCTCTCTCTTTTTCTCTGTCTCTCTATTTTTCTGTCTGTCTCTCTATCTGTCTCTCTCTTTGTCTCTGTCTGTCTCTCTCTGTCTGTCTCTATTCTGCCCTCGTTGAGGAACAGCTCGACAGTTAGCTAAACTTGTCCACACACTCGTATATTTTGAACGGTTTTCTTTTACTGCAGCTCACCATTCAGAGGAAGAACTCAGTAAACTACGCAAATAAAAACATAAACATACAAACATAAATAAAAATAATTGTGTGTGAGTATACAATGAAGTAAATATTTGTTGAATGTATCGTCTTAACTTGTGTTAAATATTTCTAACGCCAGCAGGCAATATACTGTTAGAGCGTTACATGCAACCATGGCAACCGAGCTACACAGCTGGGTAGACAGCTGTATTCAAAGAATAGAAGACTTTTATTGAACACAAAATTCAGTCTAAATTCCCAGATAATGATTATATAAATTTACGAACATATTAGATCTACTTACATACGTTACTTGAATAATGATTGCAGGTAGGACGAAACATGAACTTCATCTGATACGTAAATAGATCGAGTGACAATACTTTTTTGTCTGCGAGACAGGTAGATCAAGCGGCTCCCCCTGGTGGTGGAGTTCCAATAAACTTCCTCTGTCCAGGACAGAACAGTCTCTCTATCTGTCTCTCTCGCTTTGTCTTTGCCCCCCTCAGTCCTTCCACCCAGTAAGCTTGGGCTGCACCTGCCTCAGCCAGTGCACAGTCAGGAGGGGAAGAGTTCAATACAGCCCGGTAATGTCGTCAATCTAGCTCGCGAATGCTGGTCATGGAGTAATTTACCTAACTTGTCTCAAACTACCCCTCCTGGAATCGCAACCTTATCGTGGTGGAGGGGTTTGTGAGTCCCTGTGATCCTGGGAGCTGTGCTGCCTGGAGCATTAAGCTCCTGGTAGGGTCACCCAAGGCAGAGAGGTCCCAGGTGAGGGGCCAGACAAAAAGCGATTCAGAAGAGCCCTTATGAACAGCACACACGAAGAAACAGGCACCTCGCCCGGAATAGGGAGACCGGGGCCACCTCCTGGAGCCAGGCCTGGGAGGGGAGCTCGTCGGCGAGCGCCTGGTGGCTGGACCTGCCACGGGGTCCGGCCGGGCTCAGCCCGAACGAGCAACGTGGGGCTGCCCTCTCGTGGGCCCACCACCTGCGAGGGGAGAAATAGGGGCCGGGTGCGATGCCACACGGGTGGCAGGATGGGGCGAGGGCCCCAGCGGACTGGACTTACGGTGCAGAAACTGGCTTTTGGTACATGGAATGTCACCTCTCTGGGGGGGAAGGAGCCGGAACTTGTGCGGGAGGTGGAGCGATACCAACTAGATATAGTTGGGCTCACTTCTATGCACAGTCTTGGCTCTGGAACCAAACTCCTGGATGGGGGCTGGACTCTGTCCTTCTCTGGAGTTGCCTGGGGCGAGAGGCGGCGGGCAGGTGTGGGGTTACTTGTTAGCCCCCGACTGAGCGCCGCCGTGGTGGAGTTTGTCCCGGTGAATGAAAGGGTTGCCTCACTGCACCTTCGGGTTGCAGGGGGGAAATCTCTGATTGTCGTGACGGCGTACGCGCCGAACGGCAGCTCAGAGTACCCAGCCTTCCTAGATACACTGGAAAGTGTCCTAGTGAAGACACTATCTGGGGACTCTGTAGTTCTACTGGGAGACTTCAATGCTCACGTTGGCAATGATGGAGAGACTTGGAGGGGAGTGATTGGGAGGAACGGCCTACCTGATCTGAACCCGAGTGGTGCTTTGTTATTGGACTTCTGTGCGAGTCATGGATTGTCCATAACGAACACCATGTTCGAGCATAAGGTAGCTCATAAGTGTACCTGGCACCAGAGCTCCTTAGGCCAACGGTCGATGATCGACTTTGTAGTTGTCTCATCAGACCTGCGGCCGTATGTGCTGGACACTCGGGTGAAGAGAGGGGCAGAGTTGTCAACTGATCACCACCTGGTGGTGAGTTGGATCAGATGGCGGGGGAGGCTGCCAGACAGACCTGGTAAACCCAAGCGCATAGTGAGGGTGAACTGGGAACGGCTGGCTGAGGACCCTGTACGGAAGATCTTCAACTCACACCTCCGGCGGAGCTTCTCCCTGATCCTGAGGGAGGCTGGGGACATGGAGTCTGAATGGACCCTGTTCAGAGCCTCCATTGTTGAAGCGGCAGCATTGAGCTGTGCCCAGACGGTCGTTTATGCCTGTCGTGGCAGCAACCCAAGGACCCGGTGGTGGACGCCACCGGTGAGGGAAGCCGTCAGGCTGAAGAAGGAGGCCTTCCGGGTTTGGCTAGCACGGGGGACTCCGGAATTGGCTGAGGGGTACCGGCATGCCAAAAGGGCAGCAGCGACGGCTGTCATGGAAGCAAAAACTCGGGTATGGGAGGAGTTTGGGGAGGCCATGGAAAAGGACTTTCGGTTGGCCTCAAAGAGGTTCTGGCAAACCGTCAGGCGACTCAGGAAGGGCAGGCAGGGCCTCGTCCAGGCTGTTCTCAGCAGGGACGGGGAGGTCCTGACCTCAACTGAGGATGTGGTCGGACGGTGGAAGGAACACTTTGAGGAGCTCCTAAATCCGACTGACACGCCCTCCATAGAGGAGGCAGGGCCAGAAGAATCAGGAGGGTCGTCACCCATCTCTCTGGCAGAGGTCACTGAGGCAGTTAGAAAACTCCACAGTGGCAGGCGCCAGGGGTGGATGAGATCCGCCCTGAAATGCTGAAGGCTTTGGATGTTGTTGGGCTGTCATGGCTGACACGCCTCTTCAACGTCGCGTGGGAGTCAGGTACAGTGCCTGTGGAGTGGCAGACGGGGGTGGTGGTCCCCATTTTTAAAAAAGGGGACCGGAGAGTGTGCTCCAACTATCGGGGTATCACACTACTCAGCCTCCCTGGGAAAGCCTACTCTAGGGTATTGGAAAGGAGACTGCGTCCGATTGTCGAACCTTGGATACAGGAGGAACAATGTGGATTCCGTCCTGGCCGTGGAACAATGGACCAGCTGTTCACCCTCGCACAGATACTGGAGGGATCATGGGAATTTGCCAATCCAGTCTACATGTGTTTTGTGGACCTGGAGAAGGCTTACGATCGTGTCCCCCGGGGTGTCCTGTGGGGGGTACTGCGGGGGTATGGGGTGCCAGGTTCGCTGCTGCGAGCCATTCGGTCCCTGTACAGCCGCAGTGAGAGCTGTGTCCGTATTCTCGGCACAAAGTCAAGCTCATTCCCAGTGAGTGTTAGACTCCGCCAGGGCTGTACCTTGTCTCCGATCTTGTTCTTAATTTTCATGGACAGGATTTCAAGGCGCAGTCGGGGTGAGGAGGGTGTCCAGTACGGTGGCCTTAGGATTGCGTCTCTGCTTTTTGCAGATGATGTGGTTCTGTTGGCCTCATCAAACTGTGACCTCCAGCACACATTGGGGCGGTTTGCAGCCGAGTGTGAAGCGGTCGGGATGAGGATCAGCACCTCCAAGTCCGAGGCCATGGTCCTATGCCGGAAAAAGGTGGCTTGCCCCCTCCGAGTTGGGACTGAGTTCCTGCCTCAGGTGGAGGAGTTCAAGTATCTTGGGGTCTTGTTCACGAGTGAGGGTAAAATGGAGCGGGAGATCGACAGGCGGATCGGGGCGGCGGCGGCAGTCATGCGGTCGTTGTACCGGACCGTCGTGGTGAAGAAGGAGCTGAGTCAGAAGGCAAGGCTCTCAATTTACCAGTCGATCTTTGTTCCAACCCTCACCTATGGTCACGAACTCTGGGTAGTGACCGAAAGAATGAGATCGCGGATACAAGCGGCGGAAATGAGCTTCCTCCGCAGGGTGGCTGGGCGCACCCTTAGGGATAGGGTGAGGAGCTCGGACACCCGGGAGGAGCTTGGAGTAGAGCCGCTGCTCCTCCGCATTGAAAGGAGTCAGTTGAGGTGGTTCGGGCATCTCGTCAGGATGCCTCCTGGGCGCCTCCCTATGGAGGTGTTCCGGGCGCGACCAAATGGGAGGAGACCCCGGGGAAGACCCAGGACACGTTGGGAGAAATATATATCTCGGCTGGCCTGGGAACGCCTTGGGATCCCCCAGGAGGAGCTGGTGGATGTAGCCGGGGAAAGGGATGTCTGGGCGACCCTCCTCAGCCTGCTGCCACCGCGACCCGGTCCCGGATAAGCGGGAGAAAATGGATGGATGGATGGATGGATGTCTCAAACTATCTATCTTGGATTAATAGCAACGGACGGACTCTAATTATAATATAACAAAGCTGGATTCAAATTCATCTGCAACAATATCTCATATAACATTTGACAGCAACGTATCGTTCCTTGGATCATTTCTTTACTTTCCAAACTGTTCTGTCCTTGCTGGACTTAAGATTAACTGGCGGTATCCAGCTAGACAGACAGCAAACATGCGAGGATGGATTCCATCTTTCTCTTTATTATAAAACTGAAATAAACAGAAAATGATACAATCAGTTTCTTTCTTGGTATCAAACAACGCAGACAAGTTATATTGTCTCAGCGAAACAAAATATATCTTACGCCTGACAGCACAGCCTACCATCTACCATATAAACAGTAGCACAATTGCTAACATCATTAGCCTAGTAACGCAACTTTTGTATCCTTCAAAACCCACCATACAAACCGGCAACTTGTTGTATTCACATCCTAAACATTTCAAAACATAAAATGTCAAACTCTCAACACAGGATGACCAAGCATATGTGGGTCAAAACTCCACGGAGTGAAGAAATCGACTGTACCTCACAGACAAGTGGTTTGCTACTAAATTGAAGTCACGTGACCACAAACTTAAGAAACAAAACTGCAACCATAAGAGGGTGCCAAACCTATTAAGTACATATTATTTACATCAAATTAAAGCGTTACCAACACACAAACACCGCTGAAACTAGCGGAGACATGAGCTCTCCGACTGAAACAAACACTGCCAAAACACTCTCTAGCACTCCCAAACCGGGTGAGTCAACCACTGCCTTCAGCACACCCGCAAGAATAGAAAGCCGCCCACCGGCTGTAAAAAAGAAAAGACTTTCTAGCCAAGAACTATTACAATCCCCGGACATAACTGACACTGAACATAGCATTGTATTGTTAATAGAGGAAAAACTTAAGCACTTGGAAAAACTTAGCAAACTGGACATCCTTGACACACTTCTTACCGAAGTTGCTGAGCTGAAAAACATGGTCACGATATTTAAAGCTGAAACTGAGGAACTCAAAAATACTGTCTAAGAATTACAATCCGAAATCACAGACATCAAAAAAGAAAACCACCTTTTGAAAGAGTCAATGCTGAACCTTCAAACCAGGTCAATGAGAGATAATTTAATTTTTAGTGGAATTCAAGAGACAAACAATGAAAATCCAGAGGAACTACTTAAATCATTTACGAAGAACGAACTCAGCATCCCAGAAGAGACTGTAAACAACATTACTTTCGCCTGAGTCCATCGGATTGGTAAAGAGAGAACATACGTCAACGCACTCCAAACTGCACCCATCGTGCCCGGGCCCATCGACACCAAGCCTCAGCAGCACCCATCAGACCCAGGCCCATCGCTGCTAAGTTTGAACACTTCAAGCAGCATGAATATGTCAGAAGTCTCGGGAGAAGGCTCAAAGGCAAACCGTTTGGCATAAATTAACAGTTCCCACCTCCGATTATGGAGCGACGCTGAATTCTTCTTCCCATTTACCACAACAACCGAAAGAACAGCAGTAGTATATATCCTACACTTTCTGTCAAACTGTCAATCAAAATGATTGATGACCTTCAATAATTGATGACCCTCCCTCCCTCCATTGCTCTGTTCCCGCCCTGTCAGGGCCTGTATGATTGACAGGCACATGTGAGGAAAAACCCTTGTATTGCTACAGGTGTGAGAGAATGTGTTATGTAGAACACATTAAAATATCCTGATTGTACTGAATGACTGCTCACCGGTCAAACTCAGGGCAAAAAAACAAACATCCCATACCAGGAGTTGGTTCTGGCTCCCCAAAAGGTTGAACCTAGGTCACCAGAGTGAAAGTCTGGAACACTAACTGTTAGGTCATATGTTGGGTGGTTACACTGTTGATTCATTATCTTGGGCAATGTGTGAAAAAAAAAATCTGTGGCGCCGTGTACAACCTGGCTTTCTCGTGCGGGCCCAAATCATTTCTACTCAAAACAATCTGTATGGAGGCATCCAGTTCGTTTTCAACATTCTGCCTTATAGATACAGGGGCATAGTCATTCTTTAATCTATCCAACTGTCTTTGGGGAACTAAAAACATTTTCTCGGCATACTCCATCAACATTAGTTGTGTCTCGAAGCAATGAGACTACTTATAGACGGTACTGCTACGCTTAAGAGTCGAAGAAGAAAGCCACCCTTTTGATTAATAGCGCGTTTCTTCCCACGTACACCGATCTTTTTGTCCGTGATCAATTTTATTTCCTTTTTCTTCTTTTCCAGCTTTTTATACTGTGCATGTGTAAGAGGTATAGTACCGCGAAGTACGTTAAGAGCCACTTCACACAGGGTCAAAATTAACTCGTGTGATGCCGCTTGCAAAATGACTCGTCTCTGTGCCGGTTTAGCTTTAAGTAAAAGTTTCAAAATCGGTAAGTTTCTATACCGACATACCGTCGCTTTCAGTTCCTTTTCTGGACATAAACAGCCGGATACTCTGACAGCAAGTCTGTTCTGAGGCGAAATGCATCTCGGGCTTTCACTTTATAATCAATCAGGAGGTAACCGTAAGGCTTTTCGGTAGCATTTTTAAAACATTCCATGAAAAACTTTGTGTTACCGGGGTACATCTGTCTAGCCAAAACGTTGATCTGATTGTTGTCTCTCGGGTTTTTAAACAACATTAGATCATTTGTGTTAAGACTGGTTGTCCTGCTAGATTTCCCCTGGAAAAACAAATTCTGAACTAGATAGATCTAAGGTTGCGGTGGTGCACGTATTGCGTAAACACCTTTTCAACCTGTCCGTTACTACTCGCATCCTTCATGACATCGTCAATGATTAACAAATTATTTTTGGTTACCGGTAAGAGATCGTCGTCTAGAGCGCTGGGTATTCCTTCAACGAATTTGATGTCTCTTATCTTCATTAACTCGTTGTAAAGAGGTTGCCAACAGTCATAAATGTACACAATATTTTCAGTTTCATTAGAAATCACCTTGTCAGCATTTTACAAAAAATATTTTCCCAGAGTTCGAAGGTCCACTTATTACACATGATAAAGGTTGTTGAAGTCTGAAATCAACATCTCTTAATCCCCAGTTATGGCTATCCATATACCCCTTAGTACCCATAAGGCAGTGTCGAGAAATCAGAGAGTAGCACACGTTTGTTGTACACAACTTTAAATTGTTTAACAACTGATTTGTTTTCAACGTGAGTTGCTTTTTATTTCTTACAATGTTGTCTGTTCGTGCGAGTATGTATTGTGTGTTGTCTCTATTCACTACATAATGGTCGACCAGACCAATCAGTGTGTCTAGCTTAATCACTTTTGAATTCTCAGCGTTCAGAGTGATTCTTTTGGCCTTCATGCATGTTTTGCCGTTAGCTGTTGGATACCCGTATGTCTTTGGTCCACCCGAGCAAAATTCTGTGATGTAATCCCCGCTTCCTATCTCATCTGTAAGATCTCCTAGATACGGCCCTAGTGACGGTTCCCAGTCACCCTCCCTAGAAACAAAAATAACACTGTCCGTATCACTGTACAACAACCTATCTCCCAACTTATCCATAAGAGTGTACAGTTCTAAACGTGCGTGTGCCGTTGTGAAAGCACCGAGAAACACATTGATGTCGCGAGCTTGTTCGCCTTTACCATCCGCATAACGCCACTGAATCATCGCCACATCCTCCGAGACAAACGAAAAGTGTGTAACATCATACTCCTCACCATAAATGTATCTCGCAAACTGTTTGGGGTCTCAACATTTCTGACACGGGTAAATGCCCCCACAAACTGTTTAATAACAACTTATTGATGGCTCTCCAAGCTTGGTTCACACATATTTTTTTCGGGGTCCAACCTTATATTCTCCTTCTTAAAGTAATTGTCAATATAGGCTCTCTTGTCAGCCTCTGTCAAAGCATGCGGGGGATAACCATTAGATTCCTGTTTATACTGTAGGAATATTTTCACATCATCACAAAACAAGGTGTCAGATCTCTGCGGGAAATGGTACACTTCATCTGTCCTGACCACTACATATCCCTTTTCAATAGCCTTCATCAGTTCGATGCTAACCCAACACCCCAAAATAGACTTTTCCTCAGTGCTGTGGTAACAGGGTGCTGTCTGATTTTCCTGTTCAGCGCATGTTCGACAAAGAGGGAACATTAATTTCCCATTACAACGACAGGGTAGGACGGGGTGAAGTAGCCCTCGTGGCGGATGCACAGTAGCTTTGACTAGGCCGTAGTAATTTTCGAGAGGTTCAAAGTCCTTGAAAATAATCTGTGGGTGTCCTATGGGATAACTTTTCCTAGCCTGACAGTATGGGTATAAACTTGTGAAATCTAGATACCCAATTTTCTCACCCTCCTTAGCTTTGTAGTACAGATTGTAAGCATTTGTCCTACCGCCAAAAAGACCATCTCTAGGTCTCAGTCGAGACGGTGGAGTGTATGTAGTCATGAATGCAGCAACATCAGAATTGTTTTGTCTGGCACGCCTCCACTTGCATTCCCACGTAACTTCAGCCCTCAACCCATACGTCCTTGTAAGAATTTCCAGTTTGTCGTCGAATCGTCTCTTTAAAACACCATACGGTATCTTTGACAATGGGCGCATGCGGTTTGGGTTATAACAACATTCGTGCCCGTGATGCATGCAACCGCTAAATTCAAGCGCTATCCTGCAACAGACTTTTTCATAATAACCACCAACATAGTATTTACCAAACACCCTCTCCCCGTGGGTCAGGGCGTGGTGCACATCGACATTTCTGGATGTTTTCACAAATTCTAACTATTCGATGAAAATGTTTGAATACGCCTTGTGCTGGTTAATGTAGGCATTGTTATTAGTCAGGGCTAGTGTGTCTTTGGGGAGAAAATGGGTCTTGTAGACGGCCATACAGCAGGAGGCCAGCGTGGGGTAATTAAATGGATCAAGACCTGTATACTGAATAAACTCATCACGGTATTTTATACACGCTTCCCTCAGCAGAGCAATGTCATTTCTGCCATAATTGTACAGTTCTTTCTTATAGCCGAAAACACCACCAGAGACCTCGTTGTACCACTCGTCAAACTCTGCCTTGTCCTTATCTGACATGGTCTCATAACCATAGTAGCATTTGTCGGGATAAGCACCGTGGTAGTTGTTGTTTTCCCGTTTGTTAAACCTGTGTGGGAAATGTCCTTTCTCGACATTGCTCAGATTTAAGGCCGCGGCCGTTTCAGCAAGACGCATCGGAATGAACGAATAGCTGTCTATGTAGCTGTCTATCATGATGATTTTCGGTGTGACACCTATTTTGGAAAAATATTCCAAGAGAATGAAATTGTAAAACCCTGAAGCGTTGTGCGCCAATCATGTGTAACCCTTATACATGGGACGTCTAAACCTCTTCATAAGTTTTCAACACAGTCATCCCCTTCAGCCGTAAACTCCTTACCCTTAAACGTAATGGCGCACACAAAATTGGCTCTATGTTTACCATTCTCAAACCGAGTCTCAAAGTCAAAGAAAATGTATTTGTGGTGTGTTTTTTTCAATGTGACGGGTTGAATGTAACAATCATGCACGGCGTCTGGCAACAAATCTTCACCGCAATGAACACAACGCTCTGTAATACATTTATGCGCCATTGGTTTTTTCGCACTAAAGTGATAACAACGGTTACACTTCTTACAATACTTTGTGACATCACAAGGTGCCGCCACCATGCCGCCCTCAACCGTGGACACCGGCTGTTTGTGTCTTTCAAAACAATACTTGGATTTGCAGTACCTTGAACAATCACGGCAAAATGTTGACGTTCCACTCTTTTTGTAACATTCAGAGTCGTTGCACACGTCACAACTGAATTTACAACGGTGGTCTCTATGATTACAAAATCCGCCATAGCAAAACTGGATGCTTTTACACAATTTTTGGCGGGCAACCATCAGGATTGGTCAACACTTGACCAATGGGTGTCAAGACCTCATACCTCGACCTAGGTTCAACCTTTTGGTGAGCCAGGACCGACTCCTGGTATGAATTGTTTGGTTTTTTTTGCCCCTGTGTTTGACCGGTGAACTGTCATTCACCACGTTTAGGATATTTTGTGATGTTCGACATAACACATTCTCTCACACCTGTAGCAATACAACGTTTTTTTTTCCCTTTTCTCACATGTGCCTGTCAATCATACCGGCCCCTGACAGGGCGGGAAAGGAGCAATGGCAGGAGGGTGGTCATAAATTATTGGAGGCCACAGATTTTTTTTTCACACCTTGCCAAACATAATGAATCAACAGTGTAACCACCCAGCATATGACCTAACAGTTAGTGTTCCAGACTTTCACTCTGGTGACCTAGGTTTTTTTTTGCCCTGTGTTTTACCGGTGAGCAGTCATTCAGTACAATCAGGATATTTTAATGTGTTCTACATAACACATTCTCTCACACCTGTAGCAATACAAGGGTTTTTCCTCACATGTGCCTGTCAATCATACAGGCCCTGACAGGGCAGGAACAGAGCAATGGAGGGAGGGAGGGTCATCAATTATTGGAGGTCATCAATCATTTTGTTTGACAGTTTGACAGAAAGTGTAGGATATATACTACTGACGTGTAATTCTAAAACCCAACTTATACAGTATAATGTCCTTCATAGAACCCACATTACCACTCACAAACTTTACTGCATGGGCTTTAGCCAAAGTAATACATGTACACACTGTCCAACCTCAACAAATGATTACTTTCATGCCATCTGGCTCTGCCCACACGTCCAAAACGTTTGGTTGGAGGTCATAAGCAAGCTATCTGAGATCCTTAGCCTCAGCATCCCCTTATACCCCATCATAGCTTTACTTGGCGGTCTCTACACTACACACACCAAAACATCTCAAATCATTCATATTAATATCGCTGACCATTGCCAAAAAGATCACATTACTGAACTGGAAAGACAGAACCAAGATATCCATAGCTCACTGGCTCAACCTACTAATAGAACATTCAAATCTAGAAAACCGCATCTCAGCAAAACAACATTAAATCCTATGAAGACACCTGGTCCCCCTTTCTACAATACGCTGATTCCTCTCCCCACAAGTGACCCTTAACATTACTACTCTTTTCAACTTTTATTCATTTATTTATTTATTTTCTCCTCCTAACACAGTGTGCAGTTTGTCCCACCAGCCCGGCTTGTCTGGTCTTGTCTGTCTTTCCCCATCATGTCTTGTCAGTCTTGTTATGTTTTGTTGTTCAACCTTTATACATAAATACATATATACAAAGAATGATGTATTTATTTTATTTATTTAACTATTATTATTTTTGTTATTATTATTAATTTTTTTTCTCTTTTTTCCCTTCTTTTTTTTCTTTTTTCCTTTCCTTTTTTTTCTTTCCCTTTGCTCTTTCTTTTTTGACTTTATTTGTTGTGGATCTTCTTGTTGTTGTTATTGTTTTTTTCTGTTTGTTAGTGTCACGAATCACCAACGGGCAGGACGCAAGTGCAGAGTAGAGGATTTATTAACAAACTTAGAGGGCGTCAAACACAAGAAAGTGGCAAAGCAAAACAAAGTACAGAAATAAGCAAAGGAGTAATCGAACAAGGTAACACTAACTGACGGAACAGGTAAATAAGCGCTCAGTAAACACATGGGTAAGTGTAGACTTCGCGGTGTTCTAAGGAGACAGAGGGGTTTAAGTAAGGGCTAGTGACTGTGTGCATGAAAGTGACGACAGGTGCAGGTGATGAGTGAATAGACCGGTGATTAGTAAACCGGCGACGCTGATGGCTGAATGGCTGAAGTCGGCGGGGGAGGAGATGAGCTCGTTACAGTTAGTTAGTTTGTTTTGTTTTCATTGTGAAGCATTTTTGTACTTTGTGTTTTTGTTATCCTGTTTTCAAATGAAAAAAAAAGGAGGGGAGGGCCAGGTTCATCACAGAGATAGAGGAACTGGAGATCACACTCCCCATGAACTGTCCCCTGGACTTCATCAACATGCACTGACAGACAGAGAGAGACAGACAAACTGAGAAAGAGAGAGACAGAGAAATTATCACCTGAAAGACACAGCAACAATAGGGGACATCGTCACAGAGAGCATCAGTTCGTTGTACCTGAGGAGAAAAAAGAACAAGAGAGACAGAGAGAGAGAGAGGGAGAGAGAGAGCTGAAATGTGTGCATTGAATGTGAACGGGGGAAGGAGAATGAGGGATGGGACAGGTGGATTTATAAACTTATCACTTCACTGATGAACTGACACAAAACCAACACTAAAATTATATGGATAACATACAATGTGTTTCACTGTTCTGTGTTTCTGATTTTAAAAAGTTGTTTGAAAAAATTATGACTATCCAGTGACCATGTATTCAGTCAGTAGACTACACTCACAAACTGAACAGAATGGAAAAGATGGCACTGCTCATTGTCTGTGCACCTCTGTTATTATTATAGGTTCTGTCTCATCAGCATTACAGTACAAGTTCAGGTCATATGCCCTTTATCTTTACTCCATAAGATTTCTTCTGTTACATTTATTGTAATGACAATGACAAAGGTGTCAAAGAATATCTACATTTCTCATTTCCTCTCTCTCTCTCTCTCTGCCTGTCTCTCTCTCTCTCTTTCTCTCTCTCCCTGCCTGTCCCTCTTTAGTAAAATTGCCGAGATTAAACAGAGTGAAATTCATTCTGGTGACCCTGCTCCTGCAGCTGGCTTTGACTGTGGGAAAGGTGCAAGTATCCAAGTTTCCTTAAGCTATTCAGAACTGTGTAACTGATACTTTCACAACATTTGATTCTTGTGAACGTTTTTAGACTTTAAACTTTTGACTGAATAGCTTTTCATTAAAACATCTTGGAGTGGTTCTGCTTTTTTTCACAGCAACTATTCTCAACACACCGTAAGTGCTCAGGCCTGAAAGTTCTGAAGTGGCATTTTGCTCCAGAAATTGTGTTACATCACACCCCCCCTCTCTCCCTCTGTCTCTCTGTCCCTCTCTCCCTTTGTCTCTCCTTCTCTCTCTTATTCTGAGGGCACAGTACCAGTCTCCTGACGTCTCATTTCACTTTCAGACAGGAAGCTTCACTCAGAGTTCAGAGCTTTTCTGAAAACCAAAAAAAAAATCCACTAGATGTGTTTAAATTTAAACCATTAGCAGTGACTCAACAAGTGGGGTCCTCATTACCTCTAATCTGTGTTCTTCAGTTTGTAATTTGACTCTGACATAGCAAGTTTCAGTGGGTTACAATTTGTGTCGTTTTGTTTTATTCTTACTTCACAGTATAAATTTGGAGACCTTTTAACCTTTGGTGATGGTGAGCGTGTGTCAGGGAGTGACTGTGTCGTCTATAAAGACATCGCTGTATATGTGGGTGGTGAAAAGATTGAAGGCAAAGCTGAAGGAGACGACATTCTTGAGATAAACAGTAAATCCTCACTCAAGTCTTTATTCACTCATTACTGATACCAACAACTGTTTGTCTAAATACTCATATACCTGTTTGTCTGTATCTTCAGACAACCTTAATGAATCCTTCCTGTTTCTCCTGCAGAAGAACCAAAGGGGTGCCGCTTTGCTGCTATTGGAACAAGGAAGGCAACGCTTAAAGGCAACCTTCAAGCTACACATAAAAGACAACTATTTCAATTTCTGCGTTCAGCAATTCAGAGTTTCCTTCAAAGCTGTCCAATCACTATAGTCTTTCAGGTTCATATACACATTGGCAATGTTACTCCAGCCCAAAACCAGGTGTGTGCTGAAAATCAAAATGCTTTGTGTTTTGTGATATATCATGATACTGGGTGATACACAACCTTCTGTAAATGTGATTAATGATCTTCTTTATCTGATGGCATGTTCACAGGTAGTGGAAAGTCAGCCTGGAACAGCGAACTGGCTCCTTCATCGTATAGTTGATATCCTTTGGCAATGTGCCCGTCACAGAGGCCCACAAAAGCGTGGTGTGGCAGGAGCACGCGAGAGACCCCCCCTCATCACACCCTAATCTCTCCTCCTCCTCTTCCTCACTGTCAATGAAATCCTAATAAATCT